>NC_043993.1:38176630-38259130 GCF_902150065.1 Myripristis murdjan
TCTGTCTAAACGCTGGGAGGATGGAGAGGAGACGAGGAGAGCAGCGCTCCACATGAAACTCACTGATTTATTTTAGGAAGGACAGAAAGAGAGAGAGAGAGAGAAAGAGAGAGAAAGAGAGAGGAAGAGAAGGAGAGGGAGAGAGAGGGAGAGATGGAGGAGGGAACAGAGAGATACTAGAGGATAAGGGGAGAGAGGGTGAATGATTGAAAAGGAGGCTTGTGTAAGAGTTTCCACACACGCATGCATGCACACACACACACACACACACACACACACACACACACACACACACACACACGGCGCTGGGTAGGTTTTGACAGGCTGATCCAGCGAGGCGAGACAGAGAGAGAGACGGACGACAGGAGGTCTGACTGTCGCACAGTCAGAAAGTTATCAAACCATAAAAGCAGACTGCACAGAAACTCACACACACACACACACACACACACACACACGCACACACACACACACACACACACACACACACACACCAGCCCACTGAACTCAACACACAAACACAAATCCAACCTGAGAGAATCGTGTAAAAACCAGTTTGAAAAAGCTGCACAATAAAAACTCACAACAGAGCGAAGAGAAAAAACTCCAACATGTGGAGCCGTGGACCAAAAGGAAAAGAAAAACTGTTACTCGTGTTATTTTGGTAAATTTACGACTTTAATCTTGAAAATCCAGAGTGTTTTTTCTCTGAGTATGACTCCTCTCCTCTGGCTCGATAAGTGTTTTCTCTGCCTCGGCCCTAATTCGCCGTCGTGGAGCCCGAAGCGTCGACGCGGCCGCCGGCGCTGATCCGTCCCGTTTTCAGACGTGAACCCGAAGGCGGCGGCGTGAGACGGCCTCAGGCTGAGGGTGAGACACGAACAGGACGTCCTGAACCTCGGCACGTCCTTCACACCTCCAGCCGCCGCCGCCGCCCGAGGCGCTCGGCTGCCTTCGACACGACCGCCGTCCTCCGAGACTCCGAGCGAGTCCGTGGGAGGAAAGACGAGAGTCAGCGTCGAGACGAGAGTCGGCGTCGAGTCGAGAGTCAGCGTCGAGACGAGAGTCAGCGTCGAGTCGAGAGTCAGCGTCGAGTCGAGAGTCAGCGTCGAGACGAGAGTCAGCGTCGAGTCGAGAGTCAGCGTTACCCAACGAGACAAACACGACCACGGAACACGTCTCCAGAAGACATCCAGGTAAAACTGCAGCAAAACATTTATTATCTATCCATTATTTTTTGATTATTAGATGAATCATTTAGAGTGAAAAATAAAGAGTGTGATGGGAGTGTGTACCGAGGAGAAGCTGGTATCAGACAACAAATAAATGACAAAAATAATTCATTTTCTTTCAATCAAAGAATTCATCGACTGATCGTGTCACTACATCCAAATTTAGGACACATTTAATATGTTTATGCTGTGTTTACAGTAGAAATGAGGTCAAGTGGAAGTTTCAACCTGAAACATCTGAAACATGGAAGCAGTTTTTCTCTCCAACCAGGAAAACAGAGAAACCCTCGGCTCAGCATCAGCCTGTTTGGCAGCTCGGCACGGTGAGGCGTCCCTGAACACAACACGAGCCCCTTAAATGGGACAAAGCTGTCAAAACCTTCCAGCACTGCAAAGACACCGTCCCAGCAGTGCCGCAGGGCGGAAACACAAAGTTACACACACGTTTGCTTGATAAAGCATGAAAAACGACAGTGCTCAGAGTCAGTGAACGCAACGTCCAGGCGAGACAGAGTCAGTGAACGCAACGTCCAGGCGAGACAGAGTCAGTGAACGCAACGTCCAGGCGGGACAGAGTCAGTGAACGCAACGTCCACGCGGGACAGAGTCAGTGAACGCAACGTCCACGCGGGACAGAGTCAGTGAACGCAACGTTCACGCGGGACAGAGTCAGTGAACGCAACGTCCAGGCGGGACAGAGTCAGTGAATGCAACGTCCAGGTGGGACAGAGTCAGGTGGGACAGAGTCAGGGGGGACAGAGTCAGGGGGGACAGAGTCAGGGGGGACAGAGTCAGGTGGGACAGGTGTGTCTGGAAGGAGCTGCTCCTGAGTTTCGGGTCACAGGTAAATCTGTGGCGAAGTGAAGCGCGGCGTCCCGTCACGGTGAAGGCAGCCGGAGTGGAAACGTCACCAAATCACAAAGAAACTGTCTGAGGATCGACCGGGGGAAATATCTGTGGGAATATATTTTTTTTGTTATTTATTGTGTCAGCAAGCTCACCTGGTTGAGACTGAGACAGGGTGAAGTTCACCTGGTCAGACCCTGATCCTGCAGATTATCTAATCCGCTGTGGATTAAAACACTGTGGATGATCCTGCAGAGGAGCTGCAGTGAGGAGCAGAGCTCACGGCACATCTTCAACTTAAAGCTGAAGGTGTGAACCTGCTTTATCACTGAAGAGCGCCGCCTGTACCAGTCACCGCGTTGCCATGGCAACCAGACACCAGATTATGCTGAGTATCAGGATCCGGCAGGAAACCGGGTGTTACAGTGCTGTGATCCTCAGGGCGGCAAACAGCAGCTGCCACCCGCCCAGCAAAAAAATAACCATTTAAAGAAAGATGGAGAAGAGATGAGAGGCAATGTTTGCTTTGCCAAATTTAGTTTTTAACCCTCTGACACCTGAACTGATTCACCTGAGCTCTGTCAGAAACATGAGGCAACAGGTGATTAACAAACAAGGAAAAAAAAAAAAAAAAAAAAAAAAACGGAAAAAATTACAAGAAAATGACCAGAAAATCAGCAAAAATATTTTTAAAAATGACAAGAAAATTACATTCAGTGTCAGATCAGTGATGCTGGATTGATGTCAGATTTTTTTTTTTTAAGAAATCAAATTAATTTGCTTTGGTTTCAAGGGGAAGTCACTGCAGACGTGCCCTCCTGTTTTCTGACACTGTGGGGGCAAAAAAAAAAAAACAAAAAAAAAAACGCTGGGGGACTGGCTCATATTCCAAGAATAAAAGAATTAAAGTTGTGAATTTACGAAAAAAAAATCACAAATTTTTCACAAGTTTGCATCTAATATGCTGTTGCAGAGATCTGCCCGTAACATAAAACAGCTCTTTGAAAATAATGATGACGTTGCAAGTTGCTGCCTCTCTGCTGAGCTGCTTGGCTAAAACCCAGAACATGAACCAGGATGTCTGGCCACTAGAGGGCGCCTCTAGAGTCAGTCCTGCTATGTGTTCACCGCGGATCGCTCGTGCAAAAATGAAAGTTCAGGTGAAAAAAAGTGTTTCTGGATGGAAGTGAGTTTTTTTTTCCTCACAAATTTACCACTTTAATCTCAGAGAATTTGATAATCATCTCAAAAATTTGATTTGTTCTCTAAATTTACGACTTTTTTTCTCTCGCGAATTTGTGACTTTATAATTTAAGAAATTTCAGGGGTTTTTCCTCATAAATTTGTGAGTTTTTTCTTGTAAATTTACCTCTTTAGTCTTGTAAATTCTGAGTTTTTTCTCAGAGTTTTCCCGTACAGCGGCCCTGATACGCCGCCGTACACGCAGCCCTTTATCTTGTTGTTTTTGATAATGAATGTTTCTGTGTGACGGTGCGAGGCCAAACGGCTGAAACCTGCTTTCTGCTCAGATCAAACGAAGCAGAACTCCTCAAACTGCCTCAAAAGCCTCCGGATCCTCTGAGAACTTCAGATCTGCAGCCCCGCCCGACCCTGACCCTGACCCCGACCCCGGCCTCCGCAGGACTTTCTGTTTTCAGACCGACTGTTTATTAACCGTTTGTCCGTCTGTTTAACCGCAGAGCCGAGAGACTCTGACAAAGATTAATCTGCAGCGTGGAAACTCGGCCTGCTCTGTTTCACATGGGCAGGACGCGTCCAGACGCTTCCATCCAGTCGGATCGAAAAATGTTTCAGAGAGACTTTGGAGAAAAAAAATGTGAGGTTAAATTTAAACTTTTTGCATTTCAGGATTCCATCTTTTCTTTCCAGCCAGTTTCAGACAAACGCATCGTTCAGCTCAGATGTTAGTAATGCTATGATCATAATCTGATCTAATCTTGTAATCTGATCTGCTGGAGAAACCCGACCACTGCGCCGTGCTAACCCTGCTAACACACCCAAGTAACAAGTTGATTAATAATTAGATCATAGAAACTGAACAGGTAGACCCGGCGTGGGCCTTCTGGTTCACAGCAAATCAGAGGGTTTTCGGGTGATTCATGTTGCCATGGCAACAGCTGTAAACACCCAACGGATGTCACGGCGTCGGCAGGAGAGTTTGTTGACGTCGGGAGCAGAAACTACAGCAAGTCTCTCACTGTCGCCTGGAATATCCCTGTAATATTCCTGGAATATTCCTGGAATATCCCTGTAATATTCCTGTAATATTCCTGAAATATTCCTGTAATATCCCTGGAATATTCCTGGAATATTCCTGGAATATGCCTGGAATATACCTGGAATATTCCTGGAAAATTCCTGGAATATACCTGGAATATACCTGGAATATTCCTGTATTGATTTGCCATGAAAGCAAAGCGGCCCTCGCCTCTGTTTGCAGCTGATTCACATTTCATGTTACAGTGTGTGTGTGTGTGTGTGTGTGTGTATGTGTGTATGTGTGTGTGTGTGTGTGTGAGTTAGTGAGAGAAGGAGACATAAACATAATAGTGCAGCTATAACAAACTGTGATTGTAAAAAATGACGATCACTGATTGGTCAGGCAGGCGTGGCGGCGGCGGGCTCGGACAGTTCATGAAACTCATTTTACTTCAGAATTAAAGAAAAAGAGAGAGAGAATGGAAATGGAAAAGGAAAGTAGAGAACATGGAAATATATTTCATGATTAATTACATGCCAATACTGAATCAATTTGCTGCTGGAACGTCCACTGCAACGTGACGTCCGGTATAAGCCCCGCCCACTCCCAGCCCTCTGCCTTTACACAGGTGAGGGCTGCACGACACCGACCAGGTTTCACACCTCAACATTCATACCAAACATCTGGATTGCGATACGACTGTGGGCGCCCACGTATTTCAAATTTTACATGAAACAGTGAAAAAAAAGCATTTTTCCAAAAGCAGCATCATAACACCAGCTGGACGTAGAAAATGCAGCCGTTTTATTGATCAGGGCAGACCGATCAGTGTCTCTAAATGTGATGAAGTCCATTTTGTTGCCTTTAGAGATATTAACATCCCGCAGGCTCATCTGCATAACGTCATGATAACCACATATCATTTAGTCCTAATACACAGACATCCTCTCTCCACAGGCTCCGCCCACATGAACGAGGCCGGCGTGACGAGCGGGGGCTCATCTGGGACTCGAACCCGAGACCCTTCTGTAATCACGTCTGTGCACATCGCTTTACAAACGCTTACATTACATTGGCCTACAGGCTTCCATAGTTTCCTTTGTGCTGCTCACACACTGCAGTGGGAAATGTACTTCAAAATAAAAGTGCTTCTATGACGGCGAATTAGTGTCACTGTAGGAGGAAAAAAATGGGGGACGGGGGGTAATATTGTTAATACTGTTAATATCCTGAAGTTAAGAAATTCAATAAAAAAAAAAAACCTCAAACTTTTATCCAAGTTTTTTTTCTCATAAATTTATGACTTTAATCCAGGAAATTCTGCTGACATGGAGGGGGGGCGTAATATTCTGAAATAGTCTGAGACAAAAACTCAGCATTTCAGAGATTAAAGTCACAGATTTACAAAAAAAAAAACAAAACTCTGAAAAATAGTTTTCCTTTTTGTCCAAGGAACAAGGAGATCCTGCTGATCTGAGGAGGAGGTTAATGTGCGACGCCGGCGGGTTAGACATTGTCAGCTTCTGTGAGACAGAACGTGAACCCGGCGCTCCGGCGGCCTCGTGTTCCTGACAGAACCCGAGTCTATTGGAGTCTATTGATCTCCTTTCAATCAGCACATGCTCTGGCTCCGCCCCCATCGCAGAACCCCCTGACCCCTCCCATCAGAGAGCCCACCTGCACACAGGTGTTATTATCCTGCACACCCAAATGTCTTCATGTTGCTCTGCTTTCATATGGATTTTATCTCTTTTTATATTTATTATATATATATATATATATATATATATATATATATATATATATACATATATATATATATATTTTTTTAAATGTTTTATTGTTTTGTATGTTGTTTGTTTATATTCTGTCCTTTTATTTTTGTATGATGTCATGTATGTTATATGATGCATGTTAGGACAGCAGCAATACATTTAGCCTGCTCATGTGTGTCTTGCTCAGCAGATGAGACTTGTTTTTGCTGTCTGGAATAAAAAAAAAAAAAAATATATATATATATATATATATATATATTTTTTTTTTTTTTATATTTGGTTTTTTCTTTAACCACTTCTTGAAATCTCTGTTTTGTCTGTGTCGATGTTCTTGTCATTTTTTTTTTAAAACTTCTGATATTGTATAGTGCCGTACTTTGTGAAGCACCTTGTAACTCTAGCTTTGAAAGATGCTATAGAAATAAAGTTTATTATTATTAGGGTTAGGGTTAGTAATATATTAGTTTTTCAGAGATCTATTTTTCTGGTGTGTTTTCTTTATTGAATGGTTCATCCAGGCTGTGGCTGCTGTCCCAGGTGTTTCTGTGTTAACCTGAAACAAACTAATCTGTTTCCTGTGTTCAGAGAATATATCCTAGATTATGTAAATGGCTCAGTTTGTGTTGCAATCATCATGTTTTTATCTTTCAAAAGAGCCAACCTGGGCCAGTTTTGACCATTTTTCACTTTTTTCATTAAATATGGCGCTGTTATTTATGATTATGCTAATAAGGGCATGGCTGCATGGCTACATACGTCCATACATTCTCATTCAACTTGAAAGCCTGAAAAAGAAAAGCCTGGAACGATTTTTTATGTCTTCTTCATTTTACCTGATAATTAGCACATTATGCTAATTACACAAACTAAGCCTCCAGGTGACATTTTAGTCCTAAAACTTCATAGAAAACAACGTTGCTGAGTTTCATTCAGGTAATATAGGGGGTTCTGTGACGGTATATTAGGGCCATTAAAGGGAGCAATATTCCAAGAAAAAAAAAATCAGATATTCTCTGAGATTAAAATGGTAAATTACTGAGAAAAAACTTACATACTTATCAGGAAAAACCTTCACAATTCTGAGATTATAAAGCCACAAAATTTGAGAAATAACCTGGGCACAGTTTTCTTGTTTAGCTTTTATTTAGTTTTTTTTTTTTTTTTTTCGTCCGCGGCTCCACCTGTGCTGCCCCCTGCTGGCTGTGTCTCAGGCCTGCAGCTGATCCCCTCAGCAGATTCTACTCTGACATGGGATTCAGGAACAAGGAGATCCTGCTGATCTGAGCCCAGAATCAGCAGATCGGGTTCAGGTAACGGGCAGCCTTTAGTTGGTAACGCCTAGCTGTTGTGTGTTTAGTGTGTAGTGGGTGACGGGTCACAGGTGACGGGTCGCGGGCTGCGGGTCGCGGGTCGCGGGTGGAGCCTTTAAATCCCGACATCCAGCGTGATGTAACCCTGATGTCATGGTGATGTCAGTGCAACACAGATCAGACTGGAGATGAACTCCAACACAAATGTGTGAGTAAGAGAAGTGATGAGGTCACGCACCCACTAACACACACATGCACACACACACACACACACACACACACACACACACACACACACACACACACACACACACAAGCTACGTCCCGACCCCAAGTCTCAGTTACCTGCTTTAAATAGCAGGAATGACCATTTTCTCCCTCTCTTTCACACACACACACACACACACACACACACACACACACACACTTACCACCCAAAGCCTCCAAACGACACGCTTCTCTTCCTCCTCAGCATGGTCTCTCGCCCTCTCTCTCTCTCTCTCTCTGTCCTGTGTTTATCTCTTTGTCTTCTTATTGTGTCTGGATTCTTGTCTGTCAGCCTCTCTCTCTCTCTCTCTCTCTCTCTCTCTCTCTCTCTCGCTGTATCTCTACCTCTCTCTCCCCTCTCTCTCCTCTCTTCTCGTTCCTCCCTCCTGCTTTCCGCTGCCTTTCTATCTCTTCATCTATCCATCTATAAATACACACTCGTATCAGACGGTTGTAACCGTTTCTCCTTGATCTCGCCACCCCTTTCTCTCTCTCTCTCTCTCTCTCTCTCTCTCTACCTCACTCCCTCTCTTTCACTGTCTTTCTCTCTTTCCCTCTCCTTATCCTCCTGCTGAGTCTCTTAATGTTTCTCTCCCTCGTTCTCTCTCTCCCCTCCACTCTCTCTCTCTCTCTCTTGCTGTCTCACTTCAGTTCAGTGCACACAGCCAGGAGAGAGCGAGGGAGGGCGTGAGACATCAAGAGAGAATAGGGAAGGAGAGGGGGAGCGGTATATAGATGGTGTTTCCTCTCTCTCCCTCTCTCTCTCTCTCTCTCTCTGTCTGTCTACCTCTCTCGCTCACTCGTCCTGACAGAGCAGTAAAAGCACCAGAGGAGCTGGCAGGCTCAGAAAAAGTTACTCATATATAATATATCAGGCTAAATGGATGGCTGCATCCGTCCGTCTGTGGAATTGTTACGCAATCATGACTTGCATTTCGCACGAGTTGGGGTTTGAGGCAGCTTCGCACGCTAGCGGCCCCAAGTGGCCGTGAGAGGTAACAGCTCCAGTTATGGAGGGCTTGGTAATTGAAAACCTGAGTGGTGAGATCAGGATCATCTAAATGTCTCCTTAATTTAATTTTGAACTAAATCTCGATTGGAAGAGGTTTAAATATTTTACAGTAAACTCCTTTTCCATCCATCGATATTCTGCTGTTTACGGAACCCAGTCAAAAAAGTTGGGAATGTTTATTTCAGTTTCATGTTAATAGTTCCTCGTTGACCATTACATTAAGTTTGGAGATCCTGTATGAGTTTGTTCGCTGTTTGTCCTGACCGACTTGCCGTTGCCCTTCAGCAGTCGTCTTTTTACCGGCTGAGGCGAAGTTATCTCCTGGAGTATTCCCCGTCATTTCATAATTATTCACACATAAATCGGTGGTTTAATGTACACATAGTCATGCAAAACATGCAACAATAAATTTGCTAGGTGGCTATGCCAAATTTTTGTCATTTTGATGATTAGTTATGGATACGTTTTGTTTTTATTCTTTGCCACGTTCTCGTAGTTGAGCCATAATGGCGCCATCTTGAAGGAATGCGAACAAGATATTAATTTTGGTTTTGCGGGTCGCGGATGGCGGATTGTGGGTAGCGGGTCATGGTGTTATCAATCTGAGGAAGACAGTCTAGCACTACATTTACACTGCCAATGTAATGTGACCCAATTCCGATTTTTTGCTCTTATGTGGCACAGATGGGATCTGCTCGCTGACAGTGTAATCAGGAAAAAGACGCATGCATTCGGATATTTTGAGATCAGATACAGGCCTCATTCATATGTGGAAATAAATCAGATATGTATCGGATATGTGCCAATGCCACCGCCGTGTAAACAGGCTGATCGGATTTTCTTACACGTTGCATCTCTAACGTCATCAAATCTGCGACCAATTAGCTTATTTTGTCGCATTAATAGTGAACACGCGGTAAACAGACTGAACATGGAGGCTAACCTGCAGAGAAAGATGAGAGATGAGGAGGAAAATTCGGCCCAGTGGTCAGTTGAAGAGGTCAGATGTCTTCTCAGTCTTTGGGGAGAGGAGAAAATTCAGGAGAAAATAAAAGGGACCTACAGAGATAAAGCCGTGTTCCAAGGCATGCGCGATGTTTCAGATGTTGTAGGCAAGTGGAATCACGTGAATCAGATATGGGTCACTTGATAAAATACGTGTAACCGCACAGTAAAAAAAATCGGATTCAGGCAGCAAATCCGATCTGGGCATCAAGACTTGCAATGTAAATGCAGCCTAGATGTCTTCTTCCCTTCCACATCCACCAGCTCCTCCTGGGGGTTCCCAAGGTATTCCCAGGCCAGGTGGGATGTACCGACCCCGACGCCTGGAACTGGGTCTCCTCCCAATCAGAGGTGCCTCCTAATCAGCCGTCACAGCCCAGCCAACATCCCAAACCTTCAGCATTTCAGGGTGGATCCCTTCCAGGTGACGATCCCTGGGTTCCTCTGGCTCTGCCTCCTCCATGGAGGGTGTGTCAGACAGTTTTAGGGAAATCCTCAAAGTGTTCCTTTCAGTGTCCGAACACATCCTCAGTTGAAGTCAGGCCTTGAGTAGTCTGATGGATCTTTGAGACCAACCAAAAGTCCTTCTTCATGGCCTCCCTGAACCCCCGGACCACCCTCCACACCGATGGTGTCCACCACTGGGTTTTTGGGTTACCAATGATCATCCGACCACAGTTTGCACTTTTGTAGCAGAAAAATAACGGAGAAAAGAAAAATGGAGACCAAGTGGCAGTCCTGGTCAAATGAGGACATTAGGGCTCTGCTGGCTGTCTGGACAGAGGACAACGTCCAACCTCAAATCCACGCTGTTTGTCGAAATGAGAGCTGGCCGCGGTGGGGATCCAACACACAACGGGACAGGTCCAAAAAACTGAGACAACTGAGGTCTCTCTTTGTTTGAGTTCTGTTCCTGCTCGGTGTTTCCCTCGTGTTCACCTGTAGTTTTGCCCTGCTGGGTGGTTAACCTGTCCCCTTTGTTGTGTCCCTTCCCTTCTCCAGGTGTGTCCAGTTTCCCAGTCAGCTCAGTTTGTAGTGAAGCTTTGCTTTCAGATCAGTTTATCGTCACTTCGTCATCGATGCGTCCCCACTGTGCTCAGTTTGCCTTCACCTGCCACTAACCTCTGGTAAATAAACTAAGCTGCCAGGACCCTCTTGTATTCCTGTGTCTTCTTCTTCTCCTTCTCCTTCTTCTTCTTCTTCTTCTTCTTCTTCTTCTTCTTCTTCTTTCTTTCTTTCTTTCTTTCTTTCTTTCTTTCTCTTTCTTTCTTCCGTGGAAGTCCTACTTCCCAAGCACGAAAAATCACCAAATTTTGCACAAAGGTCCAGTCCCTTGCCAGATTACCTCAGATGCAAACTCAAGCCAATAGTCCTGATGGTGGCGCTACAGCAAGCCTCTAATTTTCAAAACTTTGAAAATTCATAACAAATCAACCATATGTGCTAAAGCTTTGCAACTTTCACCAAACTGTAGCCCCAATAATAAAGAAACTTTTGTTCATTTAAACCTATTGCAAATTATGAAATCCATCACTCTGTTTTTTTCAAAAACTGTAAAACTTATTAAACCTATCTCCTCCCACAATTTTTGCTCAATTGACACAAAAATTGATACAGAGCATCTTCAGACTGTCCTACTCAAACGTTGTTTCACAGATTTTTGATTGATCAAAAATTGAGCCTATAGTGCATCAAAATGTTTGACTGTGAACGGTACTGTAAACATACACTTGCAAATTCTTGGTAAATAAATGTTCAATGTTCATGAAAAAAATTGACAAAATTTTGGAGTCATGGTAGATGATGTGTGGCAAATTTCAGAACTGTATCTCAAAAACTCAATTTTTGACAGCATTTTGAATTTTGCTCTCGTGAACAATTGGAGTCAATGCAACAATGGCATTTTTAAACATCAGTTTTTCACTTATGGAGCAAATCAATCATTTTTAAAAACAAATGATCAACATCTCCATGCTGTCTAGATGCAATATGTGTATTTTCAGATTTTTGTCTTAATAACTGAATTTTTGACAGCTGTTTAAAATCTGCCTTTCTACACATGGATGGCTGCTGCCCTGCAGGTCAGTGATTGGCTCAGTCAGTTTGTGAAGCTGCAGGTGGAGTTTTAGCTCAGTGAGGTAGAGGCCAGGCCTCGGTGTCGAAGATTGCGAGTTCAAGCTTCAGCTTGTGCAACTCAACTGATGCAAAATGCACATTAAAATGCCACCTTTCTTTTCATCTTCCTGTTCTCCACTTGTTGCTCACAACAGCTCCTGTTAGTGCCTGTTTTTGCTCCTGCATGTGGCTCCATCTGCTCTGCTCCACAGGACCAGCAGCACAGATCCCAGGTCATTCCAAAGAAATCTGCTTGTGATTCAGGAAAATGAAGAGGTTGGGGAAGATTACCACGACATTTTCACATGTGACTGCCAAAATTCACATGTGAACTCACCTTTTCACATGTGACAAGAAAGTAATGTTGCATGTGAACTTTAACGTTTCACATGTGATTTGCTGTTTTCATGACTGTAATTTTCCACATGTGAAAAGAAAACTGGTCACAGGAAATCATATGGGATTGGCATTTTCACACGTGACTCGCCTCTGAAGTAGAATGTCCACGAGACAATAAAATGAAATTACATGTGATTTGCATTTGTCTTTAAATGTGCCCTGCTGTCTGTAGCTTGTAAATATATATGAAATATATATTTAATGGTAATTTAATGGTTAATCACTGTACAATGTACTTCCTCTCATTTTTGTCTGTTATTTTTTATTTTTATTTGATTGATGGTGGAATGCGCTTCCACCGGACCTAAGAGCCGTGACCTCTGTCATTTTTAAGAAGCGGCTCAAAACACATCTGTTTAGACAGGCTTTCCCATGGGATTACGCCACTGTTGTATTTGTATTTCCTTGTATCGCCTTTGTACATTGTTTCTATTGTTTTTTATTGCATTTTTATTTTCTTAGCATCACCTTTTCATACTGTTTATATTTATATTTATATTGTTTTTATTGCCGTCTGTTGTATTTTTATTTTCTTTGTATCGCATTTATATTGTTTTATTATCTTTGAGCATTTGTATTTTTAACCTGTAAAGCACTTTGTGAGTTCTCTCTGGGAAAAGCGCTATATAAATAAATTTTACTTACTTACTTACTTTTAATTGTCATATGGACTGTGTGTCTGAAATAAAAAATTAATTATTCACATGTGAATTCCACACTATCACATGTGACTAGTTTCTTCACATGTGAAAACAACTTATTTCACATGTAGTCACATGTCAGATTCACATTAATTCCACACTCTCTCCTGTGACTGGACTCATGTAGACAATAGTTTTCTAAGTGAAGTGATCACATGTGGTCGCAGATCATGGGTGGAAAAACATGAAAATCACATGTGAAATCATTAAGTCGACCACATGTCCCAAAGCCACACAGGGTTCATGTCACATGGCTGTTTATTGGTGAGTGAAGTTGCGGTCACCTTTAGTTTTGGCAGCACTCACCTGGCGGCCCCTCACCTCTGACCAGGACGGCCTCAGAGAAGGAGAGCATGGAAGGGCGCAAGGGAGTAATTTTGTCTACAGCGCCAACACAGGTAAAGCCGGCACTGCCTGCTCCTACTCCTCCTTCTCCTCCTCCTCCTCCTTCTCCTCCACAGGAGGGCGACCTCACGCCCGCTCAGGCCAGCAGATCCAGCCCCCAGCTCAGGGGTGCATGTGCAGGGAGTCAAAGACCTTTTTTATATTTTTGGTCAGAGTGAACAGACGTCCTTGCTCGACGACCACGGCAGCAGATTTAAACCACCAACACACACCTGACACCTTCAGGATTTCCAGCGAAACCTTCAAAGTGACTCTGAGGCGGCCTGCGGAGACGAGTGCTGTTAATATCAGCTGTGCTGTGATGAAACAATAATCTGCATTTGTAACGTGACTCTAATGAGCTGAATACAGGTGACAACCAGATAGAGAAAAAAGAGAGAACATACACATCCCACATTGAAGACATGATGCTAAAAACTGCATGTATCTGTGTAAGTGTGTGTGCGTGTGTAAGTGTGTGTGTTTAATGCCCTGTGAAAAAGCTGGCATACTGAATAAATTAACATCAAATTACCACTGAAAGCACACAGAGAGCAGCCATCAGGGTTTTATGACGGCGTATTAAGGCCATTGTAGAGAGAGAAAAACACAGAGCCGTGGGAGGAGTGGGGATAAAAACTCTTCAAGATTAAAATCCCAACTTTAAAGAAAAAAAAAAAAAAACTCAGATATTCTCTGAGATTAAAGTGGTAAATTTAAAAGGAAAAGCTCACAAGTCATAAAGTTATGGAAAAAAAAAAAAGTTCCACCTCCCAGCATCTGTTTTCACCTGCAGGGGGCGACGTGGAGCGCTGAACCTGGGCTAAACAGAGTCAGCTGAGCAGAGTGTGGGCTCCTCCTGCAGGGGGCGCCGCAGAGGCCGAGCAGAGTGTCGGCTCTGTAGATGATAATCCTGCTCCTCCTGCAGGGGGCGCTGCAGAGGCCGAGCAGAGTGTCGGCTCTGTAGATGATAATCCTGCTCCTCCTGCAGGGGGCGCCGCAGAGGCCGAGCAGAGTGTCGGCTCTGTAGATGATAATCCTGCTCCTCCTGCAGGGGGCGCTGCAGAGGCCGAGCAGAGTGTCGGCTCTGTAGATGATAATCCTGCTCCTCCTGCAGGGGGCGCTGCAGAGGCTGAGCAGAGTGTCGGCTCTGTAGATGATAATCCTGCTCCTCCTGCAGGGGGCGCTGCAGAGGCTGAGCAGAGTGTCGGCTCTGTAGATGATAATCCTGCTCCTCCTGCAGGGGGCGCTGCAGAGGCTGAGCAGAGTGTCGGCTCTGTAGATGATAATCTGCTCCTCCTGCAGGGGGCGCTGCAGAGGCTGAGCAGAGTGTCGGCTCTGTAGATGATAATCCTGCTCCTCCTGCAGGGGGCGCTGCAGAGGCTGAGCAGAGTGTCGGCTCTGTAGATGATAATCCTGCTCCTCCTGCAGGGGGCGCTGCAGAGGCCGAGCAGAGTGTCGGCTCTGTAGATGATAATCCTGCTCCTCCTGCAGGGGGCGCTGCAGAGGCTGAGCAGAGTGTCGGCTCTGTAGATGATAATCCTGCTCCTCCTGCAGGGGGCGCTGCAGAGGCCGAGCAGAGTGTCGGCTCTGTAGATGATAATCTGCTCCTCCGCTGCTTCAGAAGCTCCACATTTCTCTGAGCTCAGAGGAAGGAAATGTGGAACATTTAGGAAGCAGATGATTGGTTCTCCTGTGGTTCTGCAGCCAGTCAGCAGCACAGAGCCTCAATGCCAGTGCTAATCTGCTCACACTCACAGCATTTCACAGCCATGGATTATAATCTCAGTTTATAATCCTGTCTGCAGCAGAAATATGGACAGGAACAGTCCAGTTCCTGATCAATATCTGGAGTCTGATCAGTTTCTCACGACGTGTTCGAGGACGAGGCGTGAGGCGATCAGTTCACATGACCTGGCCACTCACCTTCTCAGGCCTCCACTCTCATTCATTCAGTCATTCATTCATTCATTCATTCATTTATAGATTAGAATGGCAGCCTATGGAAAAACAAATGGCTCTTGCTGACATTCTTGGCGCCCCCTGCTGGCTGAAATGCCTTTTGGCTTCAAATCAGAGAGGTACTGCTGCTCCTGGTTCTATATGATTTCTATAAATATGCTGTGTGTGTGTGTGTGTGTGTGTGTGTGTGTGTGTGTGTGTAAGAGAAAAGAGACAACAGAAAATGCAGCATATGGGAAGAGCTGGCGTGATCCCTGCCGCCTGCCAGCAGAGGAGACGCTGTGTTCTGATGGTGAGGCAGGTGGCCATCACACACACACACACACACACACACACACACACACACACACACACACACACACACTGTGCATGTACAGACACTTGAGAGGTCAAGCTCTCTTAGCCAATCACTGTTCAGGGGCGGGGCTTACTTTGAACGTGTTATGAACCTAAAAAAGTTCTCAAGCGCAAAATGATGAAATGATTTTTCTGATATTAAAGAAGGTATTTTTACGGCGATGTATGAGCGCCGTTTTAGGGGGAAAAATAAGTATGGTGCCTGGCAGGGGAGTGGAGGGTGATATTCCAAGAAAAAAAAAAACAAATTTGAGATGAAAGACATAAATTTATGGGAAAACAAATTAAGAAGGAAAAAAAAGGTGAAAATTCTGAGAGTTAAATTTATCTGTAATATTATTTTGCAGTAAGGCTCTAAGGCATCCTGTCTTAATGTCATATTTATTCTCCCTCTCTCTCTCTCTCTCTCTCTCTCTCTCTCTCTCTCTCTCTCACACACACACACACACACACACACACACACACACACACAGTCTTCCTCTGCTCCTTCATTTTAATTAATTGATGAACCCCTGGACTGACGGCTCACGTGTGTTTCAGCTGGGTTTCATTCAAAATAAATCACACAACACTGCTGTGCCTTGGGATGATTTTTAGTTATCGTGAACATCACAGTTATATTAATAAAGCTGCGATATATCATTTTAACAATTATACATACAGCTTACTTTCATTGTCTAATTTTCTGGTACCTTTTTCAACCTTTTTTTTTTTTACATTTTGGGTTAATTTCTGGTCATTTTTCTGGTGTGTTTTTTTAATGATTTATTTTATGTCTTGTTTTGTTTTATTTTATGTTTTTTGCTCATTTTAATTAATTCCCCTGTTTTTAAGAGATCAAGTGAATTTGTTCAATTTTCAATGCATTAAATCAAGGCCTCTCAGTCGGGAGGAGGTGTGTCGGGTGGTGACACACCGCCTCCCGCCACCCATAAATAGATAGATATTTATTGTCATTGCATATAAAAACACAACAAAATTTTGTTTGCAGCACCAAAAATCAGCATAAAAGGGCACAAATAAAGGTTAAAATTATGCACAGATATATTGCACAATAATAAATAATAGATAATGCTCAGGTAAATTGCACTTGTCCATCTGGCTGTATTGCACTTCTACATGACGCACGGGCCGCATGCGGCCCTCGGGCCGCGGATTGAGTAGCCCTGGATTATATAAAAAAAATAAATGTAACTCCAGTGCAGTAATTGGATTACAGCAGGTGACTGGATGAAAGGTGGTCGACAGGACGGCGCACAAAAGTGAAGCCATCGCCCCCTGGTGGCTGACTTCAGTACAGGTCATAAACCCCGCCCCCTCCAGCCTACCTGACAGGACATGGGCCAAACTCAAAAATCAAAGTATAAGTAAAATATTTTTTTCTCCAAAACATGGTTCCTGTACTTTTACATAGTTCTTATTGATATATGTTCAAATGGGAGAGAGAGAGAGAGAGAGAGAGAGAGAGAGAGAGAGAGAGAGAGAGAGAGAGAGAGAGAGAGAAGACCAAGCTGTTTTTAAAAATCCTGCAGTTTCACGTCACATCGCATATTAAACACAATCAGTGCGTCACGTCCTGACCGCAGACGGAGACCCTGTCCTTATGGTCTTCTGCTGAATTCGGCTCAGCATGGATCCACCGAGCAGCGCCTGTACTGACATGCTGTCTGCCGCCTCCTGCCGTGCGGTGCCCTGATGAAGGAGTCCGGACGAGCAGCATCTGAAGCTGTTTCCTCTGAACCCCGTTCGGCCTGATGGGTCATATATCTGCCGAACTCAGAGGCACTTACTAAACATGCACTAAATCTGTTAAATCGAAATTTACGAGGTGTGTGTGTGTGTGTGTGTCAGCAGAGAAGCAACAAAACATTGAAACTGACAGAATTTCTATCAGGTTTCGCTCAGCTCTCATTAACAGGCATGAGCTCCCCAACCACACGATTTGAAACATTTGGGGGTTTATAAAATATGTACCTGACCACAGACGCAACTGGGTCACTACAGTAACACTACAGTAATACTACAGTAATACTACAGACACAGGCGACAGAGTGAAAAAACAGCACCACCAGAAGCGATGGTAGAGTTCACAGACTGGAAAGGGTCCCCGGTTTATATCATCAGTTCCCGAGCTAATATGACTTCTGAGCCGATATGCAAGTTTAATAAAAATCAAATCGGTTACCACGGGTCTGATTACAGTGTAATACTCTAAAAACACGCTGCGAGCAGGGTTCGAACCTGCGCGGGGAGACCCCATTGGATTTCAAGTCCAACGCCTTAACCACTCGGCCATCGCAGCTTGCGGCACCTAGCGGAGGGAAGTCAGCTATTTCAACCTGTCTTAAAGAAAATAACACTACTATCACCGAGTATTACAGTAAAGTATTAATTATTTTAATTTCAGGTATTTTTACATCTTTACTGCCCGTGACAAAGAGGAACTTTATGTTTTGCCCTCCTTTCATGCAGTTAAGTGCATTCACCTCACACACAGCTCCAAACCAAATCCCAACAAGCTCCTAAAAAGTTATATAATTAAATTATTGTGATTCTGGGCTGAAATCAGCAGGATTTCCTTGTTACTTTATTCCATCTAAAAGTAGAATTTGGACAAAAAATCAACCATTTTCCATTTTTTTTTTCTTAATAAATTAATAACTTTAAAATCAGAAATTAAGAGTTTTTTCCCCCGAATATTACCCCATGTCTTCTATAATTTCTCTATAATCCCCCCTCTATAATCCCAGTGGTCCTAATACGCCGTCATACAGAAAGTGCGCTGCTGTCAGGGTTGCCAGGTCTGTGAGACAAAAGGAGCCAAACAGCAACTCAAAACCAGCCCAAAACCCGCCCAACCGGGTATAAAAAGGGCCCAAAAATCAGCCCAATCCCAGAACTCAAAATATGCCCAAAAAATCCATATATGTTGCTTTTAAAGTCCAACTGCGTTGCTATAATTGCAAAATGCACTATAATATCTATAAAATAACACCATAAACATTAAAGGCAATTTCCTGAAACAGTTCTTTCACCTATTTAATTTACAGTATATCAGAACTTAAAATATAATATGGGATACCTTACTTCAGCTGAGTGGTGCTGATGATGTGATTGGTCATGTGCTGAGTGGCCTCACACAGCATTGGCATATTATTTGTCTGTGGAGCAGGTGACATACACTATATTACCAAAAGTATTCGCTCACCTGCCTTTACTCATACTATGAACTGAAGTGCCATCCCATTCCTAACCCATAGAGTTCAATATGATGTCGGTCCACCTTTTGCAGCTATTACAGCTTCAACTCTTCTGGGAAGACTGTCCACAAGGTTGAGGAGAGTGTTTATAGGAATTTTTGACCATTCTTCCAAAAGCGCATTGGTGAGGTCACACACTGATGTTGGTCGAGAAGGCCTGGCTCTCAGTCTCCGCTCTAATTCATCCCAAAGGTGTTCTATCGGGTTCAGGTCAGGACTCTGTGCAGGCCAGTCAAGTTCATCCACACCAGACTCTGTCATCCATGTCTTTATGGACCTTGCTTTGTGCACTGGTGCACAGTCATGTTGGAAGAGGAAGGGGCCCGCTCCAAACTGTTCCCACAAGGCTGGGAGCATGGAATTGTCCAAAATGTTTTGGTATCCTGAAGCATTCAAAGTTCCTTTCACTGGAACTAAGGGGCCAAGCCCAGCTCCTGAAAAACAACCCCACACCATAATTCCTCCTCCACCAAATTTCACAGTCGGCACAATGCAGTCTGAAATGTACCGTTCTCCTGGCAACCTCCAAACCCAGACTCGTCCATCAGATTGCCAGATGGAAAAGCGTGATTCATCACTCCAGAGAACGCGTCTCCACTGCTCTAGAGGCCAGTGGCGGCGTGCTTTACACCATTGCATCCGACGCTTTGCATTGCACTTGGTGATGTGTGGCTTGGCTGCAGCTGCTCGGCCATGGAAACCCATTCCATGAAGCTCTCTGCGTACTGTACTTGGGCTAATCTGAAGGTCACATGAAGTTTGTAGCTCTGTAGCAATTGACTGTGCAGAAAGTCGGCGACCTCTTTGCACTATGCGCTTCAGCATCCGCTGACCCCTCTCCGTCACTTTACGTGGCCTACCACTTCGTGGCTGAGTTGCTGTTGTTCCCAAACGCTTCCATTTTGTTATAATAGAGCTGACAGTTGACTGTGGAATATTTAGGAGCGAGGAAATTTCACGACTGGATTTGTTGCACAGGTGGCATCCTATGACAGTTCCACGCTGGAATTCACTGAGCTCCTGAGAGCGGCCCATTCTTTCACAAATGTCTTGTTTCACAGTCTGCATGCCTGAGTGCTTGATTTTATACACCTGTGGCCAGGCCAAGTGATTAGGACACCTGATTCTGATCATTTGAATGGGTGAGCGAATACTTTTGGTAATATAGTGTATGTGGATAGTTTATATGCTGATCTGACCCGGAGTCAGTTTGACAGGATTTGGGTATAAACATTGGTCATTCAAAATATGAATCTTTATTCATGACTGCCCAACCCGCGGACAAAATCTGTTACCCGCGGCAACACTTAAAAAGTAGCCCAATTTGGCGGAAAAAATGCAGACTTGGCAACCCTGGCTGCTGTCAACGTCCTGCTCGCAAGGCTGATGACGTGGCTGTCATGGCGGCGCCCGTGGCTGACAGTTGGAGCTGGTTTCCTGTTTTAGCGTTTGCAGTTTCTCTCTTCAAATGTCTCTTCATCAACGCCTAGTGAGTGAGAAAACCCTAACCCTAACCCTAACCCTAACCCTAACCCTCGACCTGAACCCGCCGCAGAGACCAGGGCAGTTTAAAGACGTTTACTTTGGTGAACGATGCGTTCAAAGAGCCTGGGAGTGCAGGCAGCACGCAGCTCACGCAGGCTGCAGCTGCGTGTGTGCCCGCACGGCGCACGGCTCACCAGAACACACGCCAAAACTGTATATTCTCCATTTAAGGACAGTATTTCTCTGCTGCTTTATTTAAAGTTCATACGAGCTGACGTAAGCTCTTCTGTGTAGCCAGATGCTAGCATGCAAGCTAATGGAGATGAAACCGCCTCCAGGTGGCGCTGTTGTTAAATTCATCCGTGTGGACCCAGTGCTGACGTGGGATTAGACATAAATAAGGATCACAGTTTCATTTGGGATAAAACTTTTTGAATTGTACTCCTTTTCTCTCTAACCGTGTCTGTCTCATGGGTGCAGGAAATCAAGCGGAACTCAATAGAAACTCAGTGTTTTGTTGCTTCTCTGCTGACACACACACACACACACACACACCTCATAAATTACGATTTAACAGATTTAGTGCATCTTTAGTAAGTGTAGTAGTCAGTTCAGCTCAAAGGAACCTGATTGGCATCTTTAGATATGTACATACACACTCAGTATCACTTTATCAGCTGCACCTGTATAATCTAATCTAATCTAATCTAATCCAGTCCAGCTGTTGTGCCCTAAAGTTTCCTCTCCTGCTGCCTGTAATGCTCAGCTTGTCTTGTTGTCACGGTAACAGAGGTGTTCATTCACGTCTGTGTTTGGCATTGAGCTCATAGTTAGTGCTGCACTTTACTGACAGCTGTTTCCACTATTCTGTCCCCCCTCACTGTATATAAATAAGGAGGACAAAAAACTGGAAACCCCTCTCAGTATAATGCAGTCCAGTAGCAGACCTGCAAACTACAACCTCAGTAATAAACACAGAATTAAAGAGACACATTCTGCACAATGTCAACACAAACTGAACATTATAAACTCTGTTAAAAGGCAGAGTTTATGGCAGAGCTGCTGAGCTGAGCTGGTCAGACTGGAGCTGAGGAAGTGACACTGAGTGCATGTATATATGTATGTATGTATGTATACAGATAAGCAAGTAATAACTAAAAAAAAAAAAAAACAGATTTGCATTAAATATGGCTAAAATAGAAATTGTTGGGAACCATAAAAACACTGCAGCCTTTTTTTTTTTTAATTAATGTATTTAAAGACATTTGTCGTGTATGCACAGTAAGTGTGTCTGTGCAGAGATCAACACAGGAGCACACAGCTGACGGACAGGTGACTCACAGCAGCTCACATCCTGCTGCTGCGAGTCTCCGAGCAGACACGATGCTTTTTATCTGTTTACTTATTTTTTTTGTTATCAGCCGTGTGTTCAGAGTGTTTCTGTGGGTAGTTTATGTCTCTCTCTGTCTGACAGTCACTCCACAGACTTCGAGGTTCACAGGAACTGGCTGGCCATCACCCACAGCCTGCCGCTGTCCAGGTGGTACTACGAGGTGTGTCCCGAACGTTAAATTATCTTTAGCATCAAGTGCTGTATGATCTGAGCCAGGCACAAAATTCACTGCGGTCAGTTTTTGTAAATGTTGACCATCAAGGAACAGGAGCTTATGTGGCTATCAGGGCAGATTAATCTGATAATTATTTATTCAATTAATCAATTAGTCACTAATTGTATAAATAGTACAAAAAGTAGAGCCCAAATTGGTTCCTTAGTCTAATCAATAGTAGAAAAAAATTATAATAATATGAACAGAGAAAAGGAAGACTATCTAAGCATCTTTTTGAAACTGGAATCAGACAGTGTTTAGATTTTTACTCTCTAAATGACTAAAATCGTTCACTGATTATTGATATTATAATGATTGGTTCGGTTCAAGTTAGCGCCTTTTATTTTATTTTTCTGTGTGCGATTGTCAAAAAATCAGGGTGATTCAAATCCTGATCGTAATACATAGGCTATGTACTGAGCCTGTGTGTGTGTGTGTGTGTGTGTGTGTGTGTCCCTGCAGAACAGCTCAGAGTGGACTCTGGACTATCCTCCGCTGTTCGCCTGGTTCGAGTTCGGTCTGTCCCATGTGGCCCGGCGCTTCGACCCCGACATGCTGGACGTGCAGCGGCTGCAGCACCGCAGCCCGCCCACCGTGCTCTTCCAGAGGCTGTCGGTCGTCTGCAGCGACCTGCTGCTCGTCTTCGCCACCAGAGAGTCAGTCAGCCTGCAGCTTGTTTTAAAACCTCTGACCCCCGAGCAAACTGACTGGGTTCCTGTGACCCAAACATTTGCAAGAAATTAGTAAAAGGTTACAGGGATAATTATGTATTTAACATTATGTAACAGGAAAAGAAATAACTAATTCAGTTAACTTTCTTTTTGTGTAGGTGTGTTATTTTTTGGGTCATTCCTTGTTAAGTTGCTCATTGCCTTTTCCGCTTGTTTATGAAAGAGATCAGATGAATCGTCACAGGTTTTAAAGGGTTAATCCCAGTTACAGTCTGTGTGTTTGTAGAAAACAGAGCGAGCTTCACAGCCGGGGAGAGAAACCTCCACACAGCACAGCGGCCAGGGAAAATAAATGTTAGAAATGTGGTGAGGGGGCAGAGGGAGAGGAAGAGACGTAGTGCTGAGCCACATACACTCACGGCTCAGATCTGCAGCTGGTTGGTTACTGTATGTGTGATGTCACTGTGTTGGCTCCGCCCCCTCCAGGTGCTGCAGGTGTGTTCGAGAACAGAAGCCCAGCAGGGACCTCCTGAAGCGGCCGTCTTTCATCCTGGCTGTGCTGCTGCTCTGGAACTTCGGCCTGCTCGTCGTCGACCGTATCCTTCATCCAAAACCGCCGAGTCATGATGTGTAGCCGCTGAGTCATGATGTGTAGCCACTGAGTCATGATGTGTAACGGCTGAGTCATGACGTGTAACCGCCGAGTCATGACGTGTAACTGCCGAGTCATGACGCGTAGCCGCTGAGTCATGATGTGTCACCGCTGAGTCATGATGTGTCACCGCTGAGTCATGATGTGTAACCGCTGAGTCATGCTGTGTAGCCGCTGAGTCATGATGTGTAGCCGCTGAGTCATGATGTGTAACCGCTCAGTCATGATGTGTAGCCGCTGAGTCATGATGTGTAACCGCTGAGTCATGATATGTAACTGCTGAGTCATGATGTGTAGCCGTTGAGTCATGATGTGTAGCCGCTGAGTCATGATGTGTAACCGCTGAGTCATGATATGTAACCGCTGAGTCATGATGTGTAACTGCTGAGTCATGATGTGTAACTGCTGAGTCATGATGTGTAGCCGCCGAGTCATGATGTGTAACCGCCGAGTCATGATGTGTAACCGCCAAGTCATGATGTGTGTTGATGCGACAAACTCAGCCTTGACGTTTTCCTCCAGATGTTCATTTCCAGTACAACGGCTTCCTGTTTGGCGTCCTCCTGCTGTCCGTGGCTAAACACCTGCAGGTAACGAAAGCTCCGCCCACTGGCTCAGGGGCTCCGCCTCCAGGAGCCGTGGCCACACTGGGAACCGCCCACAGCGTCTCAGCAAAAAAAAACAGCAGTGGTTCACCGTCGACCTTTAACAGATAACTGCTGCCCCTGAGTTTATGACGGCCTGTCGGGGTCAGGGTTGGTAGTCAGAGAAAAAACCTTTTCTGAGATTAAAGTCGTACATCGGTGAGACCAGATGTTGGATTCTGTTTTCAGCTGTGTCCGTCCAGCGGGTCAGTTCCTAAGCGTAACGTTTCCTGTTAGTTTAGCTCCTGGTTTTCTGCTCTCAGAGGGAAGGAGCTGAATATGTCAGGATGTTTGTGTGTGTGTGTACGTTTGGCTGTAGATTTAGTTTGGACTCGTCTGACGGCCCGCCCAGAAATAACACTGCAAAAAGTCAAAATCATCAAGATTATTTGTCTTATTTCAAGTAAAAATGTCTTGTTTCTAGTCAAAATATCTCATTACACTTAAAATAAGACATGATCACCTCAGAAATTACTTGTTTTTAGACAATTTTCACTTGTTGTTGTTGTTGACGTCACCGCTCAGAGGTTTGCTGTGTTTTACAGTCCAGACACCTGCAGGGGGCGCTGCTGTTCGCCGTGCTGCTCAACCTGAAGCACATCTACCTGTACGTCGCTCCGGCCTACGGCATCTACCTGCTGCGCAGCTTCTGCTTCACCCAGGACAACACAGGTGACCCCACGACACCAATCACTCTGATCCATGCACAGCCGAGGGAACCGGCCAATCAGAGCCAGCGTGACGGGAAACACCTTTTCAACATTTTCACAAGCACACACACACACAGGAACTACTGTGTGTGTGTGTGTGTAGAGCCTTTTGCTTTGTTCCCATTTCACGCAGAAGCCATTGAGATAATTATTGATTAATATTGACTGATATGATAAATTTGATCATGATTGGATTTTTGGCCCTAACACACATTTCCGTGTGTGTGTTTGCTGTGTGTGTGTGTTTGCTGTGTGTGTGTGTGCGTGCAGACAGCTCGGTCAGGTGGAGCAGCTTCAGTCCGGCTCGCCTGGCGGCTCTGGGCGTCATCGTGACCTCGGTGTGTGTCGTGTCCTTCGGGCCGTTCGTCCTCCTGGTGGGTGGAGCCTCAGAGCGCAGCGCCGCGTGTCATCGAGTCGCTCAGTCTCATCTTCAGTCTTCAGATGTTTGTTTTTCTTCAGACGCGGTGAAAAAAATCTGCCAGTGGAAAGAAACGTGGCCCGTCGCCTCTGACGAGCCCTGGTTCCTTTCCCTTTAGTTTGGATCACCGTTTATTTGTCTGTCACATTTCTCTATTTGACACTCAGGCTGATGATGTCACGTGATTGACAGCTACATGCCGCTTGTGTCTGATCCAGGGTCAGCTGCCGCAGGTTCTGTCCCGCCTCTTCCCCTTTAAGCGCGGCCTGTGCCACGCCTACTGGGCTCCCAACGCCTGGGCGCTCTACAACGTGCTGGACAAGACGCTGGTGACACTGGGTCAGCCACACACACACACACACACACGCACACACACACACACACACACACACACACACACACACACACAGACAATACAGATTTTAATGCATAATTTTGTTGAAAAAAGTCAACATGTGATTCCTTTAGAAGTAAAAGAGAAACAAGAAAGACAAGTGAATTTGTGGCTTTATAGTCACAGGATTTTCTTTTTTTCTCCTAAACAACTTTAATCTTGAAAATTCAGAGTTTTTTCTTGGATTATTCCCCCTCCCCCCTGCTGTGGCCCTGATGTGCTGTCACAGCTGTAGGTTGATGCTGGATTGAACTGGGCAGCGTGAACAAAGTGTTTCCTGTGTTTCTCTTCTCCAGGCGTTCGTCTGAAGCTGCTGCAGGAGGCGGAGCTTCCCAAAGCCTCCATGACGGGCGGCCTGGTGCAGGAGTCCCAGCATGCCCTGCTGCCTTCCATCTCTCCCTCCGTCACACTCGTCTGCACTCTGCTCTCAGTCCTGGTCAGTCCAAACACTTCCACTCCACACGCCGGCTCACGTCTGCCGGAAGCCGTTTGTCGTTTCGTCTTCCTGACAAATCGAGTTCACTGCGAAGGTTTTGGTGCAGCTTTTGTTTCCGTCTTCCTGCAGGATCACGTTCCACCTCTGCCTGTGAATTGTTTCCATCTGTCCGGGGAAGTTGGGAAAAGAGGATTTTGCCCAAAATGTTGCTGTGTTCTTTTAATAAATCCAGTCAGATGCAGCATGCACTACAAAATGACTGGAGGAAATGTAAACCAGAGTCAATTCTTTGGTGTTTTTTTTTTTTGTCAAATAGGTGAATGGAAAATTAGCGAACAGTTTGACAAAGTGATTTTTCATTTCATCTTGACTTCAGCGTTCTGCTCTGTTTCCTGTCCCGCCCCCTCGCTTCCTGTCCCTGCAGCCGGCGGCGCTCAGTATCTGGCTGCGTCCTCGCGGCGCCCGGGGTTTCCTGCGCTGCCTGGTGCTCTGCGCCCTGGGCTCCTTCCTGTTCGGCTGGCACGTCCACGAGAAGGCCGTGCTCATGGCCGTCCTGCCGCTCAGGTCTCACAGCCACATCAGCCCTTTGCATTAGCCACATTCATACAGCCGGGTCCCATTTCAGGTTAGATAGATAGATATACTTTATTGATCCCAACCAGGGAAATTCTGGAAGTAGAGATTCATGCTCCGCCTGCTTTAAAGGGCGTGGCCTTCCCATCAGTACGACTCAGAAATCTTCAATTAAACTTTTAATTTGGTAAAATTGTCCTCAGTATTATGACAGACAGAAGTAGCGGTAAATTTGGATTTATTTACATTTTAAAGTCCTGAACTCAGCGGGCAGCTCCTTAAATCGGACACGGCTTACTGTGGCTGCATTGCTGACTTTTTGGATTTTGACTTCTTGGTCTGTTTGTGTTGCCGTAGCATCCTGGCGGTGGAGAGCAGAGAGGATGCTGGGATCTTCCTGGTTCTGGCCACCACAGGACATTACTCCCTGTTCCCACTGCTGTTCACCCCAGCAGGTAAAACAAACATCACCTTCAGCATGGGCATCATGGACTGTAATTACTTATCAATTAATGCAAGTTAATGTGTATGTATTTTAATATTTATAAGAAGTGTTAGAGAGCAATAGCCCATATTGACACGGCGGCCATGTTCCTGTGGCGTCGGGCCGTCGTCACGTGATGCTGCTCCAGAGTTTGAAAAACAGGCGACTGAAGGTTGTGTTGTTTGTCTCAGAGCTGCCAATCAAAATCCTGCTGATGCTGATGTTTACGCTGTACTCCTTCACCGCCCTGACGAGCCTCTTCAGGTAATAATGATGTGATAATCCACATTATTTACAGGCACCTTTCAGAACAAATCGTTACAAAGGCATTAAAACCGGAAAAGAATAATAAAATGTGAAAACAGCTGCAAGCAGAGATTAACAGGAGCCAGTGGGAGTGGTTTGTTGTAAATCCTCATTTGTGTTTTTACTTTTCACTGATGAATTTTTTTTTTCACACCTAGTTTTCATTATTTCTTTAGTTTTAATAACCTTGGTACGGACTGAAATGTTGCTGTGGACAAAGTTGTCCCTCTTAGTTTCCATGAAAAATTGCTCTTATGTGATCTATAATCCCCTTAACGAAGCTCTGTACACTTGCAGAGAAAACCCATTTATGCAGACGACACACCGCTTTAATTAAACTTGTTAAATTTAAACTTGTTGTGATTAATAATACAGCTTTTTTTTCAAGGTATCGTTTACTGATTTTTTTTTTTTTATGTTTGTTTTGTAAGTATTACTATTATTGTTGCATTCATTATTTATTTATTTTTTTTTTAGCTACCAAAGTCCAGATATCCATTCAACACTTTTCACTGTGAGGTTTAATCATCTACTCTTTGAGTGAAATCAGTAATCTGATTACTATTTTATAATCACTGATGGAGACTATTATTTACAATCTGATTACTGTCAGTAATCTGATTACTGTAATCTCATTCAGTGTGTTTCTGACTCCTCTCTCTTCCCCTCAGCGGTCACGGCTCTTTACTCCATCCTCTGGAAGTCGTCTACCTGTTGGGCCTCGTTGTCGTGGCGATCGCATGCGAGATCGTGTACCCGCTGACGCCATGGCAACAGACGCTGCCCTTCCTCCCCCTGCTGGCGACGTCGGTGTACTGCGCCCTGGGCGTCTGCTACTCCTTCGTCCGCCTGTACGTCATCCTGCTGAGGCAGGAAGTGAAGAGCAAACAGCTGTGAGCTGCACATCACATCAACACACAGATCGCCATGACGACCGCACTTAAAGGGAGGATCCCCCCAAAACAACTTCTTTAAATCAGCTGTTGGTGATGCTGGCGCCTGTTTTTTCCGGCCACTCGTAGGCGAGGTGACGTCACGTCCAGATATTTGTTTCATATCAGAAAATGTTAAATGTAAAACCAACAGCTCAGAGCAACACGCTGGCACCTTCTCTGGAGGTAGTCAGAAAGCATGCTGGGAAATGTAGTAAACTACTAACTGCAGTGGAAGTAGGTGAGTTAGGCTGCAGCAACGTGGCGTCACCAAAAAAAAAAAAATCTTCTGAACTTTATTCGGGAAGTTGCTGCTGAATCGTCCTGAACACCACAGACTGAACGGGTTTGGGTCGACACTTTGATGCCAGCCGTCATTTCACACGACGACGTCGCAGCTTTTTCCAAGAGCGGAGATCAAAACCCTTCAAATCCATACCTGTTTTTCCAGTTTCCTTTCTGAAAAAAATGTTTGCATTCCTCTCAGGAGCCAGACTTCAGAATGTAAGGGCTGATCGCTGTGATTTCACCAGTTGTTTTAACGTCACTAGCACATGTTTACTGTTTTTTTTTTTTTGTTGTTTGTTTGTTTTTTAAGGTTATTTTTTGGTTAGTTTGATGGTGAAGTGAAACAGAGCCATCATCTTTACTGTATTTTCTATTTTCTGAAATAAAATAATAATTTTGATTTTTCTTTTTTTTGCTGTGACTGAGTTCATGCTCCAATCTTTACCTCCCAAAAAATCCCAAAAAGTAGCCAATCGCATTTATTCAAATTACTGTAATTAAGCAGCTTTTTTCTGTATGTGTACTTTTTAAAATATTTTTAAAAAGTTAGTAATTATTACTAGTAGTAAGTACATTTTGGCTTAAGTATTTTACTTTGATGCATTTTAAGTCACATCCACTACAGAGGCCAGATCCTGCCTGCACTCTGGAAGCTACTTCATGCTCTCGTCCTGGTAAAGATTTCATCGTGTCTAACAAGTTATTTATAAAAAAAGTAGCTCAGCAACTTTTACTGTGGTAGACTTTAAATGAGTCACTTTTTACTTTTCATTAAGTAGATTTTTACAGTAGTATTCTTAATTGTACTTGAGTAGCAATTTCTAAAAGTCTTTACCGCTGCAAAAAACCAAGAGCATCACATGGAAATGTGAACCTGAGATCACGTGAACCCTCAGTACCGGCACTTTGCCATGACTGGATCAGAAATGACTCGTATTAGATTCAGTGTATTTTTCAATAATTTAAGCGGATTATTTTGATCTGTTTTGCTAAACTTTATTTAGATCTGGGTAATATATAGATTATTTTATCATTATCATGACGAGAGCACAGATATCGTCTGGGATTATGGATATCACTGTACGGTGGTGTTGCATCACTGATGTGTTTTCTTGGTTCTAACGGCTGCGTTACGGTGAAGGGATGCGATTTTCTGTCGTAGCTGTTCTATTGTTTGCCTTTACCCACTTAGTCATGATATACGTATTATTGATGATTATTTATCAAAAATATCATTGCGTAAATATTTTGTGAATGCACCAACAGTCATCCCAACAATATTGTCATATTAATATCAAGGTATTTGGTCAAAAATATTGTGATATTTGACTTTGTTCATATCACCCAGCCCTAGAAACACACATATTCAGTGTGCACAACAGTGATTTATAATTTAAAATATTTATCTCACACATTTAAAGTGTATTTAACTAGTTGGTTGACAGGTTTACAGGTTTAATCAAACCAGCAGCCCTCCTCCTGTACTCAATACTAAACTGCAGCCTGTGGCAATAAACATTTAGTGTTATGCCATCGTTATCAATTTAGTGTCATGAAAGAGTTCCAGCAGTAAAAAGATTTGTACAGTGTTGCTGTGATGCTAAATTGATGACAGAGGCATAACACTGAACATTTGATATGATATGATGTAATATTGTGTGTAGAATAGTCTTCATTAATGGTCACGCTGCTGATATTTGCATTGTGCTCAGCAGTAAACAGACTTTATACTCAATAAGGATCAAATATTCTCATCAGGTTCCACAGGAAGTGCATTGTTTTTGACCCACTTACGGAAACTTGGGGTAGTGATAAAAAAAACATCCATTTTCTTAAAAAGTAAAAATTTTGAGTGGGATTGTAGCAAAAACAAGATTTTTGAGGAATAACTACAACATGAAAAGATGAGATATTTTCATTTCAAAGATATTGCAAAAACACAACCAACATAACCCATTTCAGGGTTAAACTTGATACTACTATTACTAATGATAAGTGTAATAATAAATATGTATTATTTTTCACATTAGAAGTGGTAAGAATGTCTTCATAGATTCAGATTATTATTATTATTATTAGTCCAGCACCAGTTTAAATAAAAGACAGATTGTTTGCTTAAAAACTTTATTAGTAAGGCAACACAAAGCATGATTGGTTCCAGTCAGCGTCCAGGCGGTCGGTTCCCTCGGTTCTTTGCAGAACCGTCTCCGCTGACAGAAACCTCACATCAAACCAGTCGGTGTCGCTTTCTTCCCTCGACTACAAACAGATTCAGGTTGGACAATCAACAAATCTGAAAGCACATTTTTCTTAAAAAAACAACAACAACAACATCTGCTCAGTATCATTATGTACATTTTCAAACATTGCCTTCCATCCAGCTGATCCTCTCACACACATTCTTGCTTCACTTGTATAAAAATATTAAAAACATTCAAGTCGCCGACAGCGTCCGGTACATTCCCTTGTGGCCTTACAGGTTTAGAAATCAGAGCGACGGTCACTGAGCAACAGCTAACACTGTAAACAAGAAAGTGTGTGATCAGAGTCACTAAAGTGTTTCCTACTTGGTGTCCTTACGCTAGTTTAGGAACGTTGTTGGATGAAAACCTTAAAGCCAAACATCCCAGAAGAACGGGGGGAAATCTCAAAGATGACGAGGCGTTTTCTGAATGAGCCTGACTGTCGAGAAAGTGAGTCGGCACGTTTTAAGAAAGACACAATCCCTCAAGTTAGATTAAACCGAACAAGAACCGGCAGAGTTTCAAGGTTTTCAGGCACCAACACAAATGTTTGGTTTCTACAGAAAATTCTGGACCCATGAATTAAATTTCTCAGCGCGTGACCTGAAGTTTGAATCTGAGCTTTTCCAGAGAAAAATGATGCAAACCAGTGAGTAGCGCAGAAAAACACTATTCTAAAAAACTGAGTTATTTATTTATCTTATTTCCTTTGAATTATTAGATTTTGTATTTTGAATGTGTGAAGTTTCCCTTTAGGAACAAACAGTCCTGCATGTCCTTTTGCAGAATGAATGTCAGCATGATGATTTCATGAAGGTGAAGCTTTGTTTTTCCCAGAGTGTCATGACTCAAACAATTAAAACGTCAAGATGTTAGTTAGTCCTCACAGAAGTTGCTCTGGAGATTTTCTATCTGGAGTGTGTCGCTAAAACTCCCAGAATTATGAAATGAAGAAAACTAGTTTGTGCACCAGGAAAACAACAAACGAGTACAGAAGGAAAGATAGAACTAGACTTTAAAAAAAAAACAAAAAGAGAGAGAGAGAGACAAAAAAGTACTTGAGTTGGAAACCGGAATACATGACGGGGATCGTATATCGCTTTGAACCATGTGTAATCTGGAGCGATTATGTGAAGTCCGCTCTGATCGGGAGAAATCTGAAAACTTATCTTTATTGTTCCATTTAGCCCTTCCCTCCACAGTAAATCAGCGTTTCTGTCCAATGGAAATGGAGCTTTTGGAAAACGCTCTCCCAGGTGGACGAATGTGAATGTTGGTTTGTCGAAGAAGCGAAAACAAAAATGAAAATGTCTGTGATGTCGGACTGTCGTGTGATCGTGCTGGAGCCAACATCCTCGCTTTGCTGTGGGTTGAGCTGCATGTTTGTTGGCAGGTTTTGCTCGTCCTCCATCATTAGGTTACCTTTACCACCTGAAACAGCCTACGTGTTGCCTTCAGCATCGTCACGTAAACTCCAGCACTGCACAGAAGGCTGCCCAGAACAGACAGTAGGTCCATCATTTTTCACTAAGATAACACTAACGTGACCGAACCCCACCTGAACCTGAACATAATGTCTAAATTTGTGTCCACACTCTGGTGCGGATGGCCAACTTCTCCGAAACTGTGAAAACTCCAGTTGGACGGAGCAGCGTTTTCGGGTTTCTCTGTGTGGACCCGTCACTTCAAATGTTTTAGGCAAATCAAATCAGTGCACCCGCACCTTTTATGGAACCAACTGTTAAAGGATTTGGCCAAGTTTCTGATCTAATTTCTCTGTAACTTTTAAGTCCCTTCAGGTCAAAAAATTTCTTGCACCATTTTTACACCGTGACTGAGCTCTTACATAACTGTAAACTGACCTGCACTGGTTAACTTATTTTTTTTCCAGCGTTAACCCCCCCACAAAAAAAAAAACAAGGTGAGGTTTTCACGATTTCTCTGTGTTCATTTAACAGTGATGTTTCCCCGCCGCTGTTAGTAGCTGTAGCAGCAGTAGAAAGTAGTACCAAGACAGGGACTGACATGGAGCAAGAACAAAAAAAAAATTACCCGCCCATTATCGGGACGGGGATTCGGCGTGGCCTTGATCGATCTGATTGGACCGCTGCCAGAGGTCGGGGAAACTCCATCAGCCCTCACAAGAACATCGGCCACTAAAATGGCCCAATCCCTCATGAGGATTTGGGTTTGTGCCGGGTTACATAAGCGGCTGGTGCCGTGAAGGCAGGTGACACATATTCTAGATAAACGGAACTGAGGAGATTTCTTGAGTGTCGCCACCTTTTTGATTACATTCAGAGATCTGCTTGTACTGTTACAGTCACACAGGTATTTCAGGCATCTGCTGCTCCTGTTATGGTGAGTTATTTATGTTGTGGAGTCTTTATCAAGACAAGATGAAAAAAACTAGCTGCATATACATTTGTTAATGTACTTTCATGGATTTCTGGAGTAATGCTGTTTTTCTAATTACATTTGAAAACTAGTATTACTCAAGGTTTTCAAACATTCACTGTGACAGTGAATCATTCTGTGCTCGAGTCTTGACGGAGCCGTTGTTCTTGCTCTGATTTGAGTGAAGTTTGATTGCAGCAGCAGCGGCGCCTCTTGGTCTTCCTGCTCCATCCTCAGGCAGCTGAGCCTTTCCTAAAAAAGCTCCCACGTGGTGCTGCTGTAAATCTGCTCGGTTACAGCTCAGTCCCTGAACCTTTTACAGCATTAAGAGGATCAGCGGGCGTCAGAACGAGGACGATGTCGGATGATCAGAGGTTTGACTCCTGGCATGCTCTGCTCACACAGCAAGAAAACTGACCGGTTCCACCGCCCTGGCCCTGCGGCGGACGCTCACAGCGGCCAGGTGTTCCAGAGTCTGACAGGCTCAGGGGCTGACAACAGGCCAGCAAGGGCTGTTCAGGTATAATACTGCTAAGGTCATGTTGGGACCCGACAAACCTACCTGTAACTTCTACTCTGTGGCCAAAAGTGTGAACACCTGAACACCACACCCACATCCACACAGGAAATTAGTGTTTTGGGCTCAGCCTTTTAATTCCAGTGAAGGGAGATCTTAATGCACACACAGACTTTCTGAACTGTGCGCTTCCAACTTTGTGGCAGCAGTTTCTTTGGGTCCTTTTCTGAAATGCTGACACAGATCCAGACCTGAACCCACTGGAAACCTGTGGGATGGACTGGGATGCGATGCTGCTTTTGCCCTTTGAACAGATCTTTTACTTGAAGAGGAAACTCCTCCTGTCTGATCAGTGTTAAAGGTCCATCTCAGTGATTCTGCATGTTCAGTTCAACATCTCCAAAATGTTCCTGCTGATCTTCTCCCAAAGTGAGCCGTTGTTATTTTAGAGCTGCCAGATCATTTCCTCTCCCTTTTCTCCAGACGTTGGTTTCCATTCATTCCACTACGATATGAAAATGAACTTTCAGAGACTTCAGACACCAGTATTCCATCACCGAAATTAAGTCCAGGCCAAAGACTGAAAATCACTGGGATGGTCCTTTAACCATTTCTGAGACTCAGATCTGACTGTGCATTTTTCCAGAGTGTGCAAAGGTCACATGAATTAGGAAGCTGGAATCAGTTTTCCTCTTTAAATCGAGGACACAAGACGGCCACAAACTCCTGGCCCTCACGAGGAGGCCGAGCTATGAGGCAGTCAGGTCTGTTCCTTCCAGTGGATTAAAATTGTTTTATTATTTTGTTAGCCTGCCATGTTGATCGCTACCTAATCTACTGTCTCTGCTCCCGACAATCAGTGAGAATTAAAATCTTTGTGAAAGGTTTCCAGAAGTGACCTTGACACTAGGGATTTCTCTGAACGCTACGAGCACCCGGGTGGCTTACAGGTGAATGTGGACGCGGAGAACGGCATCATCAGCGTTACCTCTCCAAGTTCTCTGATTTATTTGCCAGAAATCCCTTCCACTTTCGGCTTGATAGCGGCAGAGGGATGGAGGGCCCAGAGCGCCGCAGCTGTGTCTGCAGATGGTTGGACATTGGACAGCTGATCAAAAGTCCAACTCAAAAGTTGACGTTTTGCTTTTGGCCTCGGTTTCCTCAACTTGCCGTCCTCATCTTCACAAAGACTCTTGGAGCAGAACCATCTCTGTCGCCCCGCCCCCCAGCATCATCAACACCAGGTTTCTCTGGTATAAAAGGGGGATATTGCGAGAGTGATAACACGTCTTTTCACTTTTTTGGGGGGAGGAAGGGCCTGCTTTAAGTCTGTTGTCTTCCCTGGTGCACCGGACCCCCGGGCTCTACTGCCGGCCCTCCACGATGATGATCAGGACGGGCGTCAGGTCCATCAGGTTCTTCAGCATTTCCATGATGTCGTCGTGGTCCTTCGCTCCTTCGATGAACTCCTCCAGGGTCATCTCACCTGAGGGGTCAAAGGTCGGAGAGGGTTGTTAGTGTCAAAGCTATGCTACTCCTGACCTGAACCAGAGATTGTCCTGTTCCTCAGCAACATGATCTCAGGTTTCTCCTCCCTACAAAAAAGCCTCAGGAGTTTTACGATTGGGAGAACTTGCAACAGTCATTTATGCACGCAGATTTTAAGCTTGTAGAACTTGAGACATCTGAAAATTTTAAAGGTCCAGAGGAGTTAGAGCTGGCTAGTTCAGACTAGGACTGGGTGATATGGACAAAATCAGATACCACGATATGATATGTTTGACTAAATACCTCTATCGATATTGTGATGATATGATTGATAAATAGATAGATAGATAGATACTTTATTCATCCCGAAGGAAATTCGCAGTTTTTCAGCAGTATCCACAGATTACAGATTAAATAAATAAAAAATAAAGAATAAGATCTAAGTACAACCCAGTGTGCAAAAAGCAATGTGCAAAAAAACGTGTGCATAGGTGTATAAAATGTGCATAGATGTAGGATATTGACTGTTGGTGCTTCCATGACATATTAACATCAAGAGACTTTTGCTAAACAATAATCAATAATGTGGATATTATGACCAAGTAGGTAAATAATAATAATTAAACAGCTTCAACAGTCTATAAAGTTCAGAGAATTGCATTCATTTACTGTAATTTAGGTTATTTCTGCTGTTTAAACTGTTCATATTTCTATTTTTTATATATTCCTCGTTTATAGTGTATATATTGCTTGCTGCTATTTATCATCTGTTTATACTGTGAATTTGGACATTGCCCACATCTATGCACATTGTATACATCTATGCACATTGGTTTTTATTGTTTTTTTGCACATTGTTTTTTTGCACATTGGGTAATTAGATCTTTAGATCTCGAGGGTCATCTTTTATTCTTTATTTTTGATTTACTTATTCTTTATTTTTGATTTACTTAATCTTGTACTCTGTGGATACTGCTGAAAACTGTGAATTTCCTTCGGGATGAATAAAGTATCTATCTATCTATCTAATGCAGCTTGTAAAACCAGGAAAAGACACTTCTGCCATATCACAAAATTACAGTATCTGAAATCCCAGATGATTTCTAATTTCATATCACCTGATTGATATTATATCACTGCATCACCCAGCGCTAATTCAGTTTGATTAGCGTTGGGAAGACTGCTGCCTTTCTAAAGGGGACACTTCACCCATAATGCATCATTTTTCTATCAAGTCCTCACCATGTTTTGCAGTTAAAGTCCCACTCCACTCAAATGTGTTTTTCTCTTGTTTAAACTGTGAGCTCGACTCTGCTGACTGTATCTGCTCCCAGTGTTTTCACACTCCTCTGCTGCAGGCGGAGGTGTGTGTGATATTCAGATGAACCCTGAGTCACAAATCCCAGAGCCAATCAGCCGCCAGCTGACAGGGCGCTGCTTTGCATATCATTAGCAGCAGCTCTGCTGGTTTTATTTTCCAAAAAAACAACAAAACCAACAGGAAACGGCTGCTTTACATCAACTTTATTAATGGAACTAAGAGATTCACTGAAATGCTCTGGTTACGAGCCGGTGTGCCAGCAGGCAGTGGGGGGGCGGGGTCTCATTTGCATATTCATAGATCTGTATATCTTTAATGAGGGCAAGATTTGGAGTTACATTTAAGGCACTAAGGGATTTTTTCATGAAAAAAAAAACAAAAAAACTTGGTGAACAGAGATTATTTTAGGGGCTTTATAAGCAATGGGAGGGAACTTTAAATTTGCTGCAGCCTCTACTGTGCCTAACAAGTGGGATTATCTCTGTTTGCAGAAAAACTAGATTTGAACACTGGAGAGGAGACTGAAGGACTTGATGAAATGGACATGTTTACAGCGTGGCAGTGGCAGACGTATTAGCTCTGGCTGCAGGATCGACAGTAGTCGTACAAATCATCGTCATCATCATCATCGTCATCATCGTAATCATCATCATCATCATCATCATCATCATCGTCACTGTCTGTCTGAGATGGAGCTGCAGCTCGCTGGCTGACGGTTTCTCACCTTCTCCCTTCACGTCGATCCTCTCAAATATGAGCGAGACGATTTCCTCCGGGTCGATGTCGCGGTTCCGTGTGATGTCCTGGATGGCCTACAGGGGGCAACACACACACACACACACACACAGTCTTTGAGCCAAGGAGAATTACCCTGCAGGTGGAACTGGACCTTTACTGAAACAGATGTGATTGGATTTGGGTTTTTATGTCTTAAAGTGATGGACTTCATTTTGTGTCTGTCCACTGATGCACTGCCTCCACAGGATCAGGCGTTTCCACGCTTCCCATTCACTGTCTATGTAAGCAGCTGTGCAATGCATTCCGGTAGTGTTGCGTTGCGTTTTGAGAGACGGGGCGTCACGTCAGCGTCTCCTCGTTTGCATAAAGTTGAGGTCTGCGCTACTTTATGCAACTCACCACCACTAGAAACTCCAGAGAAACTTTTAAACAGACCGTCATCGATCTGAAATGAAGGCAGATTCAGCAGCTGCAGGCTTTATTTCTGCCTCGAATGTCTTCAGAAATGCATTTCAGACTGACATGAGGTCAGCACTTCCTTGAATAAGAGCAACTCACTGTCTACGTGAGACCAACTATTTAATTCTAGCATTATTTTTCTCCTGTCATCTAAAGCTGCAGTGAGCTGTTCCTGACCACTAGAGGGCGCTGAGAGCTCCAACTCTGTCCTGTGTCCTGGCTCCCAGCAGATCTTTTATAACAAAACTGAAAATTCAGGTGGAAAACTGAGTGTTTTTTGGGGTTTCTCCGGAAATGAGGCTAAATTTTATTCTCCAGGCTCCTGTTGGATTAACGTGGATTATTTAGAATTTGAAAACGTGGTGAAGCTGCAGACTTTCAGCCACAAGTTTGAACGACCTTTTTCTGTGGCTGCAGTGCTGACTGCAGAAAACATCCATCTGAACACATCATGTTATCTCATGCTATCTCATGCTAAATCTGCCAGTAGAATGAGATAATCCCACTTGCTTCCAGTGCAGTTTCACTTTTTTTTTTTCTGGACACAAGTATGACTGTGTTGAGCCATGAGGATCCCAAAAATGACACTTCATTCAAGAAAATACCAGAAACGAGCTGATTTGTGTTTTAAACCAGTGGGATTATCTCATCCCACTGGCAGATTTTTTTTTTTTTTTTTTACCTCGTTGGAAGAAAATTAGATTTGCAGTCTGAAGATGACACTAAATAACTTTCTTTTCTTTTCTTTCTTTCTTTTTTTTTTTTTTTGTGCAGTGCTGACTGCAGAGGCACTCGTGCCACCAACATCTGCACTGCAAAAAGTCAAAATCTTACCAAGATTATTTGTCTTATTTCAAGTCAAAAATGTTTTATTTCTAGTCAAAATATCTCATTACACTTAAAATAAGACATGATCACCTCAGAAGAAACTTTTTAGACAATTTTCACTTATTTCAAGTGAAAATTCACTTGAAACAAGTGAAAATTTGCTTGAAACAAGAAACAAATTTTGCCAATGAAACAAGCAAATTTTCACTTGAAACAAGTGAAAATTGTCTAAAAACAAGTTACTTCTGAGGTGATCATGTCTTATTTTAAGTGTAATGAGATATTTTGACTAGGAATAAGACATTTTTGACTTGAAATAAGACAAATAATCTTGGTAAGATTTTGAGGTTTTGCAGTGTGGACGTGTTTCTCTGCAGAATGAGACGTTTCAGAGACGCTCTTAGTGACGCTGAAGAGGCGAGGAAGAGGAGGACGTTTCATAAGCCGAGAACACAGACGCCTGCCGAGTCTCCCATCCAGACTGTGTGCAGATCAGCTCCTCAGCTCCTCTGACGGAGAGCGGCTGCATCTCCTTAACATCACTGAGCCTTTAACAGGTGAGAACCGGTTCGGCTGAACCCTCAGGCCTTGTAACCTCGCAGCTCTTAGTCTGTGTGACTCGGGGGGAAATATTTAATTAGTTGGTAAGATCCTGGTGAACAGGGAAGTGGAGCAGCGACTCGGTGGAGTCCAGGCTCTTCAGCTGGACCTCGGTGCTTCTAATGTGTGTGTGACCTACATTCTGTGGGTCGAGATGTTTTCTGGGTCACATGCTGGTTTAGGGTGAGCTGCCACTTTAATAAACCCACTAACATAATTAGGTCACATGACTTAACAAAACTCCTGTTTAACATATTAACATAAATGGCTCTGCTGCTTGTGAATCAGGATGTAATTCATCACAAGTCTAAGGTTTTAATGTGAGTTCATTATTCATGGAAATGACTCTGGGCAGCGCAGCGATCTCAAAACGCACCGCGAGGTTATTCTAGTTCACTAAATGTAAACTAAAAACTAAAACTAGGTGTGAAAAAAAAAAAAAAAAAGCATTTTAATGAACTGAAATAAAACCAAAACCCACTCCGGAGACTGAAGTGACACTAAAGTGAACTGGAAACTAAAATAAAAAAAAAGCAAACTAATGAAAAATACAAAACTAATACAACTTTTCGGTCTTTCTCATCTTAAAGGTTCATTTTCTGTCCCCGTCTCTCCTCGGGGTCAGTAAAGTTTGTCGGTTCTCTCTCCACATCCGATGATGTAAAACACCTCTTCACCACTAGATGTCGCTCTACAGATTTATCCTTACCGATAACGCCAGTGAAAATGATAATAAAGATGCCGTTATGAAATGATGGTGCGCCTGGAGCTCGCTGTCGGCCCAGCGGGTCGTCCCACTTCCTGCCTCTGACTGAATGAGCTCATCCTGCAGATTAAGCAGCCTCTAATCTCAGCTCTAATCCAGCCTAGTTTTCTCTCAGCCTCAGTCGGGGTCGGGAGCAATTTTGTGTGCCGCCGCCTTGAAACTGGGCCGCAGAGGACGCCGCCGACGTAAAGGAAGGAGGCCCCGGAGCGTCCAGCAGGTCGGCCCGCCGCTCGACTTCCCCGGGAACGCTCCGGACGCATTATTGGCTTTGACGTTCCACGCTAACACTTTAGCATGCCCTCATTTGTGTGACACTAACTCCACGCTAACCCTTCAGCATACGATGATTTTGAGTTTAAAATATTAGCATGAAACGTGCTAGTACTAAGCACAGTGAATGCTAAAGTGTTGGCATGCAGCACCTGAGCGAGGGACCGACCAGGGACACTTGGATGATTTTAGTGTCATTAATTAACAGTTAATCCGCAGACCCATGCTCCTGAAACGAATCGTGCAAAGTGTTTTACTCCTCAACATAGGCGGTTCTAGGGGGTGGCAGGGGGTGGCAGCTGCCCCCCTAGAAAAATGCCTTGCCACCCTCGTTGCCACCCCAATTTCAGACAGTTTATTTATTTATTTTTTAATTGTGGCTGTTCGGAAACTCGCTGTTACGAGACTCAAATGTCCGAGTGCAAGTAAATGCAGCAAAAGATGACACTCCCACTATTTAAGGGGTTGATAAATAAATAAATAAATAAATATTTCTAATGCCACCTTTTGGTTTTCTATTCAATGCTTTACTCATGTACCACAATAATGGAATGTTTTTGAGTTAAAATATCCTCATTTGGGGGTTTTCCAAGCAAATATTGATATATGGGATCGTTTGGTATTAAATTAGCATATATATTTCTGCCACCCTCTTGCCACCCCATGAATATTTGTCTAGATCCGCCCCTGCTCCTCAACCATCATAATGATTTCTGTGATGTGATGTTGTGCTGCCATTTTTACCGAGAAGATGGTCTCCAGCTCCTCCTTGTCGATCTTGCCGTTCCCGTCCTGGTCGAAGAGTTTGAAGTACCACTTGAGTTTCTGGTTGATTTCTCCCTTCAGCATCAGACTGACGGCCGCGATGTACTCCACAAAGTCGATGTACCCGTCCTGCAGGCAGAGGAAGGGAAACTGTCAGCATGGTCATTCACATTGATGTAGAGCAGAGCTGTCCAGAGGGCAGCTCATCAAAAGGTTTTAAATTACGGGCCAAACAGCCGTTTGGAGCCCCGTCCCAGTGTCAGTCCAGTCCCACACACCAAGGCCCTCCAGCTGCAAAGCCAGAGCGGCGTCCAGCAGGCAGGCCTGAGGCTCTCCGTCCTCAAATCTAAATCCACAGCGTGGCCTCCATGCAGCGGCCGTCCCCACTGCAAAAAGTCAACATCTTACCAAGATTATTTGTCTTATTTCAAGTAAAAATGTCTTATTTCTAGTCAAAATATCTCATTACACTTAAAATAAGACATGATCACCTCAGAAGTCACTTGTTTTTAGACAATTTTCACTTGTTTCAACTTGTTTCAAGTGAAAATTTACTTGAAACAAGTGAAAATTTGCTTGAAACAAGAAACAAATTTTGCCAATGGAACAAGCAAATTTTTACTTGTTCACTTGTGTCACAAGTAAAAATTTGTCTTATTTTAAGTGTAATGAGATATTTTGACTAGAAATAAGACATTTTTACTTGAAATAAGACAAACTTTTTGCAGTGTACACTAATCAGAATCAGAACTCAGAATCCGTTATTGATCCCCGAGGGGAAATCGGTCAGCTGCATTTGAAGAAGTTCTCAAGCAAAAAAATTAAATTGTAAGAAAACAGAAAGTAATACAAAATTTAAAAACTTGTGCCTCACAGATTTTGAAAAGTATGTGCATTATGTGGTTTAAGTCTCAATATGTGCTTTAATCCTACAAAATATTACAATAAAGACAGAAATAAGAACTTGAGTAAAAAAGTGCATAAACCTCATATCCACAGGGATATCACACTGCTGAACTGTCCTACAGGTATAAATGACTTGACAGTGAAATGGATAAATCAGCAGTTTAGTCGTGTGCAGTGATGCAGGCGACTGACGGCCACAGGAAGGATGGAAGATGAAAGTTTTCTCTGACTTTTGTGTGAATTTAAGGTGTTTTGATGTCACGTCATGCAAATTTCTGATGCAGAATTCAGGCTTTAGATGACATTTGTGAAATAGTCACTTCATGTTTCAGGAATGGGTTTTAAAGCTCGCCACAGAGGCTCTCAGATAAAAAAAAAAAACTCAGATGTGAAGCTCCTCTATGAGCCCAGCACCCCGCACTAAAAACAGCCCTGAGATCTGCTGATCTGACCGGGCGGCAGGCCAGGGAAATCCTGAGGGGGAGGGGTAGGAGGAGGGGGAGGGGGAGGGCTCGACCTGCTGAGCCTCTGAGGGTCGACAGGTAGAACCAGGACAGGTAGAAGCAGGACGCACAGCTCTGTGATGAATGTATGTCAGCGCAGAGAGACGCAGCAGGTCAGGGAAGGTCACAGACATTTTCTTTTTCTTTTTTCTTTCTTTTTTGTCTTTAGCTTCTGAAAAGCTGATGCATGTTGTGGAGACACACACACACACACACACACACACACACACACACACACACACACACACACACACACTCCTCACGGTTAAAGATGAGCAGATCTGATCTGTTTCTTGTGCTGCCGGCGAGCCGATCACTGTTGTCATATCAGTTTGGATCTACAGGATTGTTGGATTTCTGCTCAGAGTGTCTGATGAACTTGACACACACACACACATACACACACACACACACACACACACACACACACACACACAGAGCAGAAATCCCCTTACACCACTATAAACACACAGCTCAATGGCGGGATAATAGCTCGGCATGTAAGTCCTCTAAGCCAATTAGACAGCGAGCCAGCGGAGCATCTCTGAGCTCGAGGCCTCGGCCATGTCGGCTGCACCCAACACCAAACTGACCAGATCAATAAACCTAAATACACCAAACTGACCAGATCAATAAACCTAAATACACCAAACTGACCAGATCAATAAACCTAAATACACCAAACTGACCAGATCAATAAACCTAAATACACCAAACTGACCACATCAATAAACCTAAATACACCAAACTGACCGGATCAATAAACCTAAATACACCAAACTGACCGGATCAATAAACCTAAATACACCAAACTGACCGGATCAATAAATCTAAATACACCAAACTGACCAGATCAATAAACCTAAATACACCAAACTGACCAGATCAATAAACCTAAATACACCAAACTGACCAGATCAATAAATCTAAATACACCAAACTGACCAGATCAATAAACCTAAATACACCAAACTGACCAGATCAATAAACCTAAATACACCAAACTGACCAGATCAATAAATCTAAATACACCAAACTGACCAGATCAATAAACCTAAATACACCAAACTGACCAGATCAATAAATCTAAATACACCAAACTGATCAGATCAGAGCGATCAGAGTGTGTATTTGTGTATTTGTGTGTTTGTGTGTTTGTGTGTTTGTGTGTTTGTGTGTTTGTGTATTTGCACATGGAGTCTTCCATTTTACTGAAAATTAATTGATGATAATTTTCTTTATTTTGAGTATCAATGAATGTTTTTAGTCATTCTGCTGTCCGAGGTCAGTTTGATCAGCTTCCCATCAGACTTGATTTTTCACACTTTTACACTTATTACAAAAAAAAAAAAAAAAAAAAGAAAGAAAAAGAATCTGATAGTTTAATCAGCTGAGGATAATCGTGCGCTGCAGCCCTGCGCTCTCTGATCCTGGACCAGCACAGCTTCCCCGGCATCTTCCAGGTTCCTGTTTAAATCTCCTGCAGCTTTAGCCTCTGACAGGACACAGAAAGCAAAGCTGCTGCATCTGAACCTGCAGCAACGTGTCATCCAGAAAAGCTTCTCTGAAAAATCTGAGAAATGTCTGCTAACTGGATAAAAACTGGAAAAACAGCGAGAAGTGTGCAGAAAGTCAGTGTGTGTGTGTGTGTGTGTGTGTGTTCTGTACATCCAGTGATTAGTGATCAGACAATGCGCCGTAAATCAATATAAATTCATGTGTAACTTGTGAGTCATGATATCAGCCTCATTCATGCAAAACTCTGTTTCACAAGCTCTCCATCCGATATCGACGATGATATTATAGATGTGTGTTATTTTATCTGACCTTTGGAATGACATTTATAAAGGATCTGTGACTCAAAGATGGACAAAATTCTTCTATCTCTGCAAAAATAAATTTCCATCTTAGCAAGTCACTCTCATCTTCACTTCAAATCTTGTTTTTTTCCCCCCTTCAAACAAGACAAAAACAAAGAAATACATAATTCCACCAGTGGGATGATGAGATAATCCCACTTGTTTCCAGTTGCAGTTTCACTTTTTTTTTTTGTCTGGGAAAAAGTATAAATGTGTTGAAACGAGGCAGATCAGCCACTAGGATCAAGGAAATGATACTTGAAGTGTTGGAAACAAGTGGGATTATTTCATCCCACTGGCAGATTAAATGCCTTGTTTGAAGAAAAATGAGATTTGAACAGTGAAGAGCGAGACTGCGCTGCAAAAATCTCCATCCTCACTCATCATTCAGGCTCGTCTTCAGAGCTCAGATCTGAGTTTCTCCCATCGAGGTCGAGAAGAAGTGGGACGATCTGTGAAGGACTTGTGAGGTTATATCGAATCGTATCAGGACCTTAAAAACATCGTCCCATCACAAAACGGAAATAAACCATGAAATGCTCTTTAAAAGTGTGTGTGTGTGTGTGTGTGTGTGTGTGTGTGTGTGTGTGTGTCCACGCGCACCCCGTCCATGTCGAAGGTGAAGAAGACTTGGTCCACGTAGCTGTTGGCGTTCTCGTTCATGCCCTTCAGCCCGAGGATCTGCTTGAGCTCGAACAGCGTGATGAGGCCCGACGGCGACTCGCGCATGAACTTGTTGTACCAGTGGTGCATGTCCTCGGCCAGGATGTCGTCCAGGTTCGAGCCGTGGTTTCCCATGATGCCTTCTGTCGGGACGCGGCGGTCTGAGCGGGAACCCGAAGAAACAACAAAGCCTGAAGGAGAGGAAGGCGAGACGAAGGCGGAGGGTCGCCGTCGGGAGGTGATGAAGACGACTGCTGGGCTTCTTCAACGCAGAGGCGCTTGAAGAAGCCCAGGACGGAGGAAACGCTGAAGGGGAGGCGCGGCGGGTCCTCCTCGGCACGCCGCAGGGAGGACGAAGGGCAAGAGGAAGAGGAAGCGTCGGCGTAGAAAAGCTCCGTAGACGAAGCAGCAGCACCCGGAGCCGGCCGTGGTCCAGCCTGCAGCGACTGAGGCAGAGAGCAGCGCTCAGGAGCCTCTAAACCTCTTAATTCCTGCAGGACGCATGAAGGAAACACCAAAATAAACCCAGCTAATCAGATAACGAAGCACTGCTGCGGCTTTTCTGCGGCGCGGCGCCGGGCCAAGAGGCTTTCACACGCAAACCGGAGTGAGGAGGCAGCAGGTTGGTTATATAAGCGACTCTGCCCCGGTTTGGACGGGGAGGTTTCCCTCCATCAGACGGACGGCGAGGTCCCGTCTGACTTCAGCCCACGGCGCCGACACGCCGCCGGCATGGCCGATTCATCAGACGTGTTAGTGCCGACGTATGAAAGAAATCATGGAGGCGGGGCAGGGGGTTAATATTCTGAGAAAAAAAACTTGGATATTCTCTGAGATTAAAGTGGTAAATTTATGAGAAAAAAACTTTCCACCTCCTCTGTGTCGGCTCTGCATGTGCTGCCCCCTGCTGGCCGTGTCTCAGGCCTGCAGCTGATCCCCTCAGCAAGTTAAGTTTAACTCTTTTAACTTAACTTAACTTTTTTATACGCACATTTTATCAATATATTTATTATCCATTATCACTGTGTGCTTTTATGTATTTTCACTTCTGTGTCCCATGATTTTGTGTTTGTGTTGTTTTTCTCTCCATTGTCATGTATTTCTTTTTCCTTGCTGCTGCTTGTGACATTTTAAATTTCCCCTTGGGGATTAATAAAGTAATCTATCTATCTATCTATCTATCTATCTATCTATCTATCTATTCTACTCTGACATCTCACATCTAATTAGCTAATATTAACGTTAGCCTGAGATACGTAATGACAGTGGTTCTCAAATGGTGGTCTGCGTACCCCTGGTGGTGTGTTGGAGTATTGCGGGGGTCTTTCTAAAAAAAAAAAAAAAAAAAAAAAAAAAAAAAAACACTGCCTAATTAGCACTTGTCAGATATCTATATTATCATGTTAAAATGACAAAAAAAAATTTGAAATGCAACAAACGCATGATTTGTCCGCTCAAAACTTATTAGCGTTTTGGAAAATGCCTTTTCAGTTTTTTAATCTGTTAAAATTTAAAAAGTTAACTATCTCTGTCTGTGTGGTCGTTGTTGTCCACACAGTGAATTCCTTAGTTTGCCCGCCGGGCGTCCTGCATGCTGATTGGTTCCCTGAAGGCGAAGGTGAAGGCCAGATGCTAATCAGATAAACAGGGAGAGGCTGCCAGCGGTTTGGATGGACTGGAGAAGCTTCTGGCTTTGATCAGGAGGTCAGCGAGAGCGGCTGGCACTGAGGACTGGAACAGGTCTGGAGCCAGAACAGGATGTGATGTAAGTTTCAGGGTGACTCCTGCGTCCATTCCACATTTAGCAGTTCCTGGGAGAGAGGAAAGTCTAAAGCCTCGCGTACGCCTCCTTTACACCCGGAAATGAACAAACATGGTGGCGGTGGAGGAGGTCGTAATAATGGAGCTGCTACAGATGCCCCTTTTCCACCAAAAAGCACCTGGTGCTGGTTCGGTGCTGGTTCTAGAGCCGGTGCTGAACTGGTGCCAACAAAGAACCGGTTTGCTTTTCCACCGGCCAACAGCCAAGCGGAGCCACGTCAGAGCCACGTCATGACGTCAGCGGAAAACGTGATCACGTCGTAGCGATGAAAGTGCTGCTTGTGTCTTTACAAGCCTGCACTGCGATCCAGAGAAGAAAAATGCAATTATTGCCGGCTACCCGTCGTATTCGTGGTCGGAACGAACGGTGACTACGTTCAGCTAAACGTTTATAGCGTTCGCTGTTCCCGTTTGGGTCTGTAACCCCGCCCACCGATGACGTGGTGGGTCACGTCACCGGTTCTTTCTCTGGCTCCTGTTTAGCCCCTGCTCCAAGTTGGTGCTTGTCTGGAACCAGTTTGGAACCAGTTTGAAACCAGTTTGGCCGGAGCTTGGGTGGTGGGAAAACAAAGAACTGGTGCTAAGTCAGGCTCCGGCTCTGAACCAGCCCTGGAACCGCTTTGGTGGAAAAGAGGCAAGAGAGACAGAAGAGGAAGCGGCGTTGTAGACTGCAGTGGTCTGTGAGGTCATTAAACACATCATCACAGGTGGTCTGTGAGGTCATTAAACACATCATCACAGGAGGACGGCGGCCTGTGAGGTCATTAAACACATCATCACAGGTGGTCTGTGAGGTCATTAAACACATCATCACAGGAGGACAGTGGCCTGTGAGGTCATTAAACACATCATCACAGGTGGTCTGTGAGGTCATTAAACACATCATCACAGGTGGTCTGTGAGGTCATTAAACACATCATCACAGGTGGTCTGTGAGGTCATTAAACACATCGCCACAGGAGGACAGTGGCCTGTGAGGTCAGTAAACACATCATCACAGGAGGTCTGTGAGGTCATTAAACACATCGCCACAGGAGGACAGTGGCCTGTGAGGTCAGTAAACACATCATCACAGGTGGTCTGTGAGGTCATTAAACACATCATCACAGGTGGTCTGTGAGGTCATTAAACACATCATCACAGGAGGTCTGTGAGGTCATTAAACACATCGCCACAGGAGGACAGTGGCCTGTGAGGTCAGTAAACACATCATCACAGGTGGTCTGTGAGGTCATTAAACACATCATCACAGGTGGTCTGTGAGGTCATTAAACACATCATCACAGGAGGTCTGTGAGGTCATTAAACACATCGCCACAGGAGGACAGTGGCCTGTGAGGTCAGTAAACACATCATCACAGGTGGTCTGTGAGGTCAGTAAACACATCATCACAGGAGGACGGCGGCCTGTGAGGTCATTAAACACATCATCACAGGAGGACGGTGGCCTGTGAGGTCATTAAACACATCGCCACAGGAGGATGGTGGCCTGTGAGGTCATTAAACACATCATCACAGGAGGACGGTGGCCTGTGAGGTCATTAAACACATCATCACAGGAGGACGGTGGCCTGTGAGGTCATTAAACACATCATCACAGGAGGACGGTGGCCTGTGAGGTCATTAAACACATCATCACAGGAGGACGGTGGCCTGTGAGGTCATTAAACACATCATCACAGGAGGACGGCGGCCTGTGAGGTCATTAAACACATCATCACAGGAGGATGCGCCCACGATCTCTGATGCTGCTGCATTTTGTTTGTATCTGTAATCTTCCTGAAAACGTGCAGAAATACGGGCAAAATTAACATCGAGTACGAAAACACTGCTCCATCTGCATCTATATCTTATAATATAAACGTTAACATTGAGCATAAATGAGCCTTTATCCGGCCGCACAGGGATTCAAACCAGCAACCCTCTGCTTTCCACTGCAGAAACTGACCTGCGATCAGACTGCCTGCTAGCGATGCAGCTCACGGGTTTCACTGCTGATCAGTCCATCAGGTATTTTTTTGAATTAACCGATTAATCATTCTGTCAATCAGAAGGCCCCCAGGAGGCGCCATTCGTTTATTAGCCGAGTCGATTCTGAGGTTTGAGGCTGCGGGAAGAAAAAAATTAGTTGGGGGGCCCCCTGCATTTTACAGTGAATAACAATGCATGGGAAACTGCAAAAAACTTTTTTTTTTTTTTTTTTTTGATTTTTTTTTTTTTTTTCAAATATTATTTTAAGCATGGGCCTATAATAAATCTAAAATTAATTTTGTGGTAATTATACAACTATATTTTTAAAATGATTTTCAAGTAATGTTTTGCTAATTGCCTGTTCATTTTTGGGTTATTTTCTGGCTGACCTCTTGATAGCTTTGTTGTCATTTTCCTGTGTTCTTACTGATTTTTGTCTGATTTCTTGATCATTTCCTGATTCTTGATTTTTTTTTTTCTTTTTTTCTTTTTTTTTGGCAATTTTTGAGTCATAAGAATGAAATGAAGAATTCACTTGCTTTTCAAAAACATGGAAAAAAGGTGATGAGCAAATTAGCAACAAATTACTGGAATATTAGTTTTTTAAAAAAGATGCAGGATCAGCATCAGACTTCTTGTGTTTAAATGCTTCACAAACATTAAAAAAAAAAAAAAAAAAAAAAAAAAAAAAAAAACTGATTGGATCTGGGGGTCCTGCATTGAGGAAGGTGTGTCTGATGGGCATGGTGGGCCCACGGCTGTCAGGTGATGTTATTTCTCCGCTCTCACATCAGAACAACAGGCCGATCCCGAAAAACCCCGTTCATGTTCCCTGTCCGATCCAGATCAGAGCTGACAGCCTCCGACTCTGCAGAGTTTATTCATGGAAACCAGGAGTCAGCCAGACTATCAGAGGATCAAACAGCTAAACCTGCGTTCGACCTTCACTGATTTATCTCTAGCCGTCTTTCCAGGTAAACAGCAGTTCATCAGCACAGGTGGAAAACACGTCTGTTTACTGCTGCTGCTGCTGCTGCTGCACTCCATTTAACCAGGGAAGACAAAACCATGGCTTCACAAAGGGAAACGCTTTCTGCCAGATGTTGGAGTGTCTGTGGGAGTTTCTGCCAGATGTTGGAGTGTCTGTGGGAGTTTGTGCCAGATGTTGGAGTGTCTGTGGGAGTTTCTGCCAGATGTTGGAGTGTGTCTGTGGGAGTTTGTGCCAGATGTTGGAGTGTCTGTGGGAGTTTGTGCCAGATGTTGGAGTGTCTGTGGGAGTTTGTGCCAGATGTTGGAGTGTCTGTGGGAGTTTGTGCCAGATGTTGGAGGGTCTGTGGGAGTTTCTGCCAGATGTTGGAGTGTCTGTGGGAGTTTTGAGCCTTTGTGAGCTCAGACTCTGATGTTGGACCAGAGGGCCCGGCTCCCAGTCTGCGTTCTAGTTGATCCAAAGGTGTTGGATGGGGTTGAGGTCGGGGCTCTGTGCGGGCCGCTCAACTTCTTCCACCCCAAACTCAGCCGGCCACGCCTTCATGGAGCTGCTCTGTGCACTGGGGCTCAGTCATGCTGGGACAGGAAAGGACTATTGGACAAAGTAACAATTTTAAAATATTTTTCAAAGTAAAAAAGGGAATTTCATTTTTTCAAAGAGCTGGCAGCGTGTAAAACAGCTGTGCCAGATGAATCTGAACAGCTGTAACGTCGCTGCGGCCCCGCTGCGACCTCAGGTGGCAACCTGGAGCAAAGGGTCAGAGGTCACGACCCTGAGTGGCAGGTCAGAGGTCCTGACCCGGAGCAGCAGGTCATGTTCAGGCTAAGAGGATCAGGAGAAGCGACTGTTGGAAAAGCAGCAGCGAAGCCGGCGGCCGACGTGGGAATCGGCAGGTCGGCAGGTCGGCAGGGAAGAAGCTGCAGGCAAACTGGAGGTCAGGACCGTCCCATTGATTTTAAATGGTTGGCCTGTTTACTACAACTCTTTTACTCCCTCACATTTTCCATGTCAACAAACAAAATCAGAATCAGAAAAACATTATTGATCCCCGAGGGGAAACTGGGTCAGCTGCTCAGAATCTCAAGAGAAGAATTAATAAAAAATAGTATTTTGTCAGAAGCACAAAGTGAGTCCAGTGGATTTTACTGTTCAAACACAAAATCAGTCACTATGAGGGGGAACTCAGACCCCTAAAAACTTAGTCATTACTTTGTCTATTTCACATTATTAATCAATTATTAATTGATTCGTCGATAGAGAGAAAATGAATTGACAACTATTTTCATGAAAACACTTGATAATCGTTCAAGTTGCATTTCTTGGTCTTTTATTATATAATACATTTAACATTTTGGGTTCTGGACTCTTGGTCAGACGAATAACACATTTCAAGATGTCAGAAATTGTGACGGGCATTTTTAACTGTTTTCTGATGGATTACAGACCGAGACATTAATCCATTCACTGAGAAAATAACCTGCACGTCTACACAGCGTTCTGAAGAACCATTTAAGAACCAGTATTTTTCTGAGAGTAGAATCAAAAAGTGAGTTTGTGGTTGAAGCAGCCGCCTTATAATGTTCTGCTTCTGCGGCGAACAAAGTCCTCAACACTCAGAAACCACACAGCTGATGATCGGCTGTGGAAAGCAAAACGTTTCCCTGGGGACTATTTTTTAAGAGACTTTTAGGAAAACTCATGTGGAGGACTTTATTCCAGACTCTCTGAGAGTTCATGTTCATATCGTAGTGGAATGAATGGAGGAAAGGGAGGAGGAGTGATGTGGCAGCTCTGAAAGCCCACTGCTCGCTCTGGGAGGAGAGCAGAGGAACGTGAAGGAGAGGAACCTCTGAGGAACCCAGAGGAGCCGGGACGGAGCTTTAATGTAGTTTGGCTGTGGAGTAAACACATGGCAGGTACACACACACACACACACACACACACACACTGAGTCACTGGATGCGGTTGTGATGGAGACGCAGGTTGGGGTTATCTGCTTCATCTGGCTGATCCTGGATTAATTACTGCTAATAATAATCTGGCAGAGGTCAGTCAGTCAGATCCCAGCTGAACTCTGATGTGACTCGAGTGACGACAGTCCTGAGCACCCAGAGGACGCCTCAGGACAGACTCATCAAGAGACACACTGTTTGGTGTTCTGAGAAAAAAAAAAACTCAGGATTTACAAGATTAAAATCACAAATTCATTCAATTCTTTTCCTTGCTTTTTGTCCGTGGCTCCACCTGTGCTGCCCCCTGCTGGCCGTGTCTCAGGTCTGCAGCTGATCCCCTCAGCAGATCCTACAGGAACAAGGAGATCCTGCTGATCTGAGCCCAGAATCAGCAGATTGTTTTCTTCTGGATCGGCCCAAGTCACAGCGACGTCTCTTCAGAGTCCAGATGCTGAGGAGGAGGTTGGGGTTCTGGACTCAGACCAGCAGGATTTCCTTCAGACTGGATCCCACAGGAGGAGGACAAACTGGTTTCACTGTTTGTTTTCTCCTAAATTTGTGACTTTATAATCTCAGAACTTTTGTGGCTTTTTTTCCTCATAAATTTATGACATTAATCTCAGAATTTCTGAGTTTTTTCATGTAAATTTATTAGTTTTTTCTCATAAATTTACAACTTTTAACCCAGAGAATATCCAAGTTCCGGTTCATATTTGTTTCTCAAAATATTATCCCCCTCCCCCGGCTCTGTCATTTTTTCCCCTCCTTACAGTGGCCCTAACACGCCGACGCAGAAAATGTTGATCACAGTTTCCTGGCATCGACCTCGGCTGTCTTGTTTCGTCCACAACCCAAAGATATTAAGTTTACTGTCCCAGAGGAAAAAAAGACTCCTGAAATTTTCACATTTCAGGAGCTGGAATCAGAGTCTTTGGAAATTTTCCTCTTCAAAATAAGTCAGAAGGATTAATCAATGACCAAAACAATCGGAGATTAATTTAATAACTGGTAGCAAATCAATTAATTCGACTAATCGTTGCAGCTCTAGAGGAAAACATGAATTTGTGATCTCAAGCAAACTTTATGATTTTCTATGGTCTTGCTAATATTTCCAGGACATTTGATCTGTTTTTCAGATTTTCCAGGTGTTCTCCGTGACTGGGAACCTGGAGTATAAATGTCCAGGTTTTTCCAGGAGGCACGGGAGCCTCCAGCCGCCGGCGCCGCTCCGATCCTCATCAGGACCTTTTCAGCTGTGAGCAGATTAACAGGATTCATCAGGATGGGAAACGTCTGGATGGAAAGTTAGAGGGATGTTTTGAGAAAAAAAAAAAAACTGAATTTCTGAGACTGAAGTCAGATGTGTATGAGAAAAACTTCTCTGAGATTAAAGTTGTAAATTTATGAGAGAAAATATGGGGTTGTAAAGAATTCTGAGATTTTTCTTGTAAATTTAAGCCTTTAATCTCAGTCACTGGGAGATTTTTCCTGGAATATCACCCCCATCTCTCCCCAGCTCCATATAAATACACTGCAAAAAGTCAAAATCTTACCAAGAGTATTTGTCTTATTTTAAGTAAAAATGTCTTATTTCTATTCAAAATATCTCATTACACTTAATATAAGACATGATCACCTCAGAAATAACTTGTCTGTAGACAATTTTCACTTGTTTCAAGTGAAAATTTACTTGAAACAAGTGAAAATTTGCTAGAAACAAGAAACATATTCTGCCAATGGAACAAGCAAATTTTTACTTGTTTCAAGTAAATTTTCACTTGAAACAGGTGAAAATTGTCTAAAGACAAGTTATTTCTGAGCTGATCATGTCTTATTTTAAGATTTGACTTTTTGCAGTGTATATATTTTTTGCCCTGTCCTACTTTTTGAGTGCCATCTTACTAAATAATGACGTCTGAATTCATACTTTACCTGCTGAGAAGAACACGCCTCACCTTCACCTGAGAGCTGGCCCGTCCTTCGCTGGCTCCGCCTCACTCTGTCTCTAAAATCCTCCCTCTAACTCAGACCCAGGAACAGCCGTGCCTGTTTTTCAGAGATCTTACATAACAGACCTGTGCCGCTGAACTGAGCGACTCTGAACTCTGCAGGTGAACTTATTCGGTTGCTGCCCCCAAACTCTGGAATGACTTACCTGTGCACATTAGACAAGCCTCTCCACTGTCCATTTTTAAAAGCAGTCTTAAAACCCATTTTTATTCATTGGCTTTTAACCCAGTTTGAGACGTCGCTCTGTTTTATTTGTTTTATTGTCCTTTTTACTGTTTTATTGCTTTTACTGTTTTGTTGTTTTATGATCTTTTATGCACATTGATTTTAAATTATAGCATCAGACCTTGCCCTGTTTTAATTTGTTTGATAGTTTTTATTCTTTCTATTGTTTTATTGCTCTGTTTTAATTTGTTTGATTGTTTTTATTCTTTCTATTGTTTTATTGCTCTGTTTTAATTTGTTTGATTGTTTTTATTCTTTCTACTGTTCTTTCTGTTGTTCTATTATCATTTTTGTACAGCACTTTGTTTTCAGCTGTGGTTGTTTTTAAAGTGCTATATAAATTAAAGCTGCAAGCAGCGTTGGACGGGCCCTCGCACCCGTCCAACCCATTTTTTCCAGTGTTTTAAGTTGATGTAGTTTGAGAGCTGTTTCTGCTTCCTCTGAGATCTCTCAGTGGTCTGTGTGTGTGGGGGGATGGGCATGCAGCTGGAGTGTGTCAATAGACAGAGTGTGCAGAGCAGAGCACAGCAGACACTCTGACTTTGAGGCCTTCTAAAATCCAAACGGTTCGAATTTTTACTTAGCCTTGAAGAACTTTTGTTAAGGACTGTGTCCTCTGTCATCTATTAAATTTTCAAGCCGATTGCATTAACACCCTGGGAGTTAATAGATTTCATGCAAAGCTCAAATTTGGGCGAAAAGGTGACTTTCAAACACAAATTGCGGACTTCCTGTTGGTTTTAGGTGGGGGGCACGAGCACGAAAAATGTCGGGCTTGATGAGATCTACGTTTCGGCGCTGGTTTGGTCTTTCTATGACATTCCTATGGGCCGCAGGGGCTGCCTTTGCATCCCTAGGTGGCGCTACCGAGCCCATTTTTGCACCGGGGGGTTCCAATTTTTGATTTTATCAAATTTTTCGCCATACCTGACGTGTATGCCGAATTTGGTGAGTTTTTGAGCATGTTTAGGGGGTCAAATTAAGCGTCAAAGTGGCGTAATAAGAAGAAGAAGAAGAAAAAACGAACGAAAAACAATAGGGCCCTCTTCCAGAGAGGCGAGGGCCCTAATAAAGCTGAGTTGAGTTATTTCAAAATTCAGATTTCAGCGTTTTCTGCAGCTGGAAACAGACTGAAGTTATGAGGCTGCATGTTTTGCCCTCATGAGGTGTTATGCAGCTCACCTGCCTCTCGCTCCTGTTTCTGTTTCAGCGTCACAGCGACATCTTGTGGCTGACTGCAGTAACTACTGCTCACACAGAGACGCACTCTCAGAGAAACACTGGTTCCTACATGGTTCTTCAAAACGCTCTGTGGTTCTACAAAGAACCATCACCAGCTGAAGAACCTCTTTATTTTTTTTTTGGGATGGTTCTTCACACACTTTATGTGGTTCTTTAAAAGTACTAAAGGTTCTTCCTTTTTATTGGAGTTATTTAGTGTTTGGTTTGGTGTTAGTAAGTTATTAAGAGACAGTATTTTCCTGAGAGGTTTTCCAATTTTCCAGGATTTTCCAGGTTCAGGCAGCAGCTGAGTGAACTGAAAAAAAAAAAAAAAAAAAAAAATCTGCATAAATCTGGTACCGTATTTCACCAATTAATCGCCCGGCCGCAAATAGCCGCCGGGTTCTTCTAAACGCCTGGGGTCTGCACCCATTTTGCGTATTAAACGCCCACCTGAATAACCGCCGGGGCGATTATTTGCATTATATTGAGGTAACCCAAAATAAGGCTACTCACCTTATTTTTGCAGAAGTAAACAGTTAGCTGCACAATAACTTCCGTTTTCTGTCAAAATAAGAGCGCTAGCTAACGTTAGAACAAAAGGGTGTACCGTAATATTAAATCGACCGACTGAAAATATGTTGGACAGTAGCTGTCATCACGATAATGACCTGGTGCAAAAATAAATAAAGGCCTGCAGCGAATAGCCGCCTGGTTCTTTTAAACGCCCGGGGTCCAAGTCGATTTTGCATATTAAACGTCCGGGCGATTAATTGGTGAAATACGGTATTTTACATTTTGCAGTGTAACTTATCGAAAGCATTCATGATTGTAAAAAAAAAAAAAAAAAGTCCAGATGGTTGAAAATGAAAGAGAAAATGAAAATGCACTCTGGAAAAAGTGAAATATTTCATTTGATTTATTTTTTTACATCTCAAATCCTTTCCTTTGTATTTCAGTGTTTGGATCATTAAAGTTACAGCCGACACACCTCGCACACCTCGCACACCTCACACACCCTTCACACACCTCGCACACCTCACACACCTCACACACCCTTCACACACCTCACACACCTCGCACACCTGCTGTAACACATCAGCCAACACTGACTGCTGCAGGGCGGACTCTAGGACCCAGGAGCCTCGGCGGCTGACAGGTGTGTCAGTGGGAGGGGCTTTGGTGAGACAGCCACCTGCCACAGTGACCCTTCGCTAAGCCCCGCCCTAGAAGCCCCGCCCAACTGTGCGATCCCACGTTAGCAAGCGTATTATTCCAGAAAGTTATTTCCATTATTTCACGCCGGGTGTGAAAGCTCGACAGACATAGCAACAGTAACCGAGGAGGGCGGGGCTTAGCGAAGCGTGAATTCCAGCTTTTACCTTTTCCTACCTAAGCACCTCCCACTGACACACCTGTCCCCACCCCCCCCCCACCTGTCATGCACTGAGGCTCCTGGGTCCTAAAGTCCCTCCTGGTAGCCTCACATCGAAATGAATCTGAGCGTTTGTTTAGAAAAACGTCCCGGTAGAAAACGTCTTTGGCGGTAAGCGCGACGTGGCGGCGACTCGGAGCGAACTCAAAACACAGACACACAAGACATCAGGCAGCAGAAACATCCAGTTCAATCCAGTTCAATCCAGTTCAATCCAGTTCAATCCAGGTAAATCCAGGTAAACACGCCTCCAAACAGCAAGCGGCAGATTAAAAAGCGGCGGGTTCAGGTTAGAATCTGAGCTCAGCGACGAGGCGCTCGGAGGGACGCTGGAGGACAGGGGTGGGCGTTCTTATTTCACATTTCAGGAATCAAACAGGCGGTGGCTCTCAGCGTCCTGAGGAGCTCCGCCTCCTCAGTTTGTCTCTTTACAGCAGGAAGCAGCAGCTCAGCGCCGCCATCTTTGCTCCTGCGGACAGGACCGCGCCGCCGCCTCACTTCCTGTCCTGGAGGTTTTCGCCGCAGGCTCGAGGGTCACTCCGCGGCCCGGGGCCCTCGCCCGGGTCGCTGCTGTCATCATCCCTCTGAGCTCGGACAGTCTGTCTGCTGGGAGGGAGACAGATGATGATGTCAGAGGGCTGGACCAATCAGCAGGAGCGTGCGTACGGCGTCTCTGCTTAGTGGGTGGACATTTTTTGTTCATATTTTCATTCATTTTATGTTTTTTTTTTTTTGTTTTTATTTTTTTTTTGCTAATTTCCTGGTGTATTTACAAACATCTTTTTTTTGACAATTATTTCTGGGTGTTTCTACGGAGGCCCGGAGAGGCCACAAATGTTCTTTTTCCTGTGCGCAAATCACAAACCTCCAATTTATTTGCACAAATTTCCAGCTCTTTGAAACTCAGATCATTAGAAATCATTAGAAATCATTAGAAATCATTAGAAATCATTAGAAATGATTTGATGTCACTTTACAAGTTTGACGCCGTCATGTGACGAGTGTGTGTTTCCTGTCAGGCCAAAGCGTGTAACACACCTGCTGCTCCACCAGGGGGAGCCAAACTCACCTCGCTTTGGCCGGCGTCTTCCTTCCTCTCCGTGCTCGCCTTCTCCTCCTCGTCTGGACCGGGACCTTCCTCCTGCTCTCCTGTGGGGTTTCTGCCCGCCTCCTCCTCCTCCTCCTCCTCCTCCTCCTCCTTCCTCTCTGATGAAGATCCAGGCGCCTCCTCCTCCTCCTCCTCCTCCTCCTCCTGCTGCTTCCTGTCTTCTTCTGTGCAGTTTGATGCAGTTTCTTCTTCAGGTGTGGAGGACTTGGGCTGCTCCGTTGTGTCTTCCTGTCTGAAAGCCTCGCCGTCCGTCTCTCCTGCCGTCACCGTCGTTGTTGTTGTTTTTGTTGTTGTTGTTGTTGTGGTTGTTGTTTTGGCCTCGGGGTCACTGGGAGACAAAAGGGGCGTGTCCACTTCCTCCCCGCTGCTGGACTTCCTGTGGCGGCGGGACGGAGGGCGGCGCCTGATGGAGTGGCGGGCTCGGCCCTGTGGGGCGACCAATCAGAGCAGAGAGAGGAAATGAGGTCATGGTTCATGCCACCTGAGATCTGAGCCGCTAAACTCCTCGCTGTTTACACCTGAGCTGTCCAAGGAGAACACACACACACACACACACACACACACACACACACACACACACACACACACACATGGAAACACACCTTGTTGATGCTCTGCAGTATGGATCCCTCTACGGCAGTGGGAGGGGCTTCGAAGGAGGCGGGGCCTTCCTCTTCACTCTTGGCGGGAGCAGAGACGCAGGGGCTGGTGGGCGTTACCACGGCAACGGAGCAGGGGGAGGGGGGTACGAAGGAGGGGGGCAGTAACTTGAGCCCGGGACTCTTAGGAGAGGTGAGCATGGGCGAGACAGCCAGGTTAGCCTGGAGAGAGAGAGAGAGAGGAGAGTGAGGTGTGTGTGTGTGTGTGTGTGTGTGTGTGTGTGTGTGTGTGTGTGTGTGTGTGCCGGCCAGCAGAGGGCAGCAGAGTCTCACCTGCAGCTTCTCGATCAGAGCCGAGTTCCTCTTGGCTTTCACAGGAGAGGTGACAGCAGCAGGTGTCTGCAACACACACACACACACACACACACACACACACACACACACACACACACACACAGTCAGGTGGTGGTCCACACTGAACCTGATGCAGGACTTGGTCTCAGAGTCTCACCTCGTGTTGCTCGGCCGGTTTAGGAAGCTGTAAGGTCCGAGGGGGGCGCCGTCTGACAGGAGGCTCCTGCACACACACACACACACACACACAGATACACACACACACACACACACACACACACACACACACACACGAATGAACACCTCTGTTACCGTGACAACAAGACAAGCTGAGCATTATAGGCAGCGGGAGAGGAAATTTTAAGGCACAACAGCTGGATTAGATTAGATTAGATTAGATTAGATCAGATTAGATCAGATTAGATTAGATTAGATTAGATTAGATTAGATTAGATTATCCAGGTGGAGCTCCCAGTATGTTGGTGCATCACTGTGTATTTATATTTATATATGTATTGTGTATAGCTGATCTGAGATCTGTTGGGAACACAAATGACTTTAGTCTGCCTGGTCACACACACAGATACACACACACACACACACACACACACAGATACACATATGCTCTTATGTGGTGTTTAAACCTTGTTGTTTTTAAATGTGCTGCATCAATAAAGTGGTTTGGTGACAGCAGCACTTCCTGGCTTGGCCTCATTTCCTGTCCCGTACTTCCTGTGTGACGTGTGTCTGTGTGGAGTCGGATCATCTCCGACAGGTGCAGGACAGGTGTGTGTGTGTGTGTGTGTGTGTGTGTGTGTGACGTCAGAGGCCATGCTGTCCACAGTCACAGGAAGTGCTGAGTGTAAACAGGAAGTGTTTACCCTGTAAACAGGAAGTGTTTACCCTGCATGTGTGTGATGCTGTCTGCGAGGAAAACACATGATAAAACACGGCTGACTGCATGTTAGCGTGTTAGCATGTTAGCATGTTAGAATGTTAGCGTGTTAACATGTTAGCGTATTAGCATGTTAGCGTGTTAGCGTGTTATCATGTTAGCGTGTTAGCATGTTAGTGTGTTAGCGTGTTAGCATGTTAGCGTGTTATCATGTTAGCGTGTTAGCATGTTAGCATATTAATGTATTAACATGTTAGTGTGTTATCATGTTAGCGTGTTATCATGTTAACATGTTAGCGTGTTAGCATGTTAGTGTGTTAGCTTGTTAGCATGTTAGCGTGATATCATGTTAGCGTGTTAGCATGTTAGTGTGTTAGCATGTTAGCATATTAATGTATTAACATGTTAGTGTGTTATCATGTTAGCGTGTTATCATGTTACCATGTTAGCGTGTTACCATGTTAGCATGTTAGCGTGTTAGCATGTTAGCGTGTTAACATGTTAGCGTGTTAGCGCGTTTACATGTTAGCGTGTTAGCATGTTAGCATGTCAGCTTGTTAACATGTTAGCGTGTTATCATGTTAACGTGTTATCATGTTAGCGTGTCAACGTGTTAACATGTTAGCGTGTTAGCATGTTAGCATGTTAACATGTTAGTGTGTTAGCGTGTTAGCATGTTAACGTGTTATCATGTTAGCGTGTTAGCATGTTAGTGTGTTAGCGTGTTAGCATGTTAGCGTGTTATCATGTTAGCGTGTTAGCATGTTAGCATATTAGTGTATTAACATGTTAGTGTGTTATCATGTTAGCGTGTTATCATGTTAACATGTTAGCGTGTTAGCATGTTAGTGTGTTAGCGTGTTAGCATGTTAGCGTGTTATCATGTTAGCGTGTTAGCATGTTAGCATATTAGTGTATTAACATGTTAGTGTGTTATCATGTTAGCGTGTTATCATGTTAACATGTTAGCGTGTTAGCATATTAGCATGTTAACATGTTAGCGTGTTAGCATGTTAGCATGTTAGTGTGCTAGGATGTTAGCATGTTAGCGTGTTACCATGTTAGCGTGTTACCATGTTAGCATGTTAGCGTGTTAACATGTTAGCGTGTTAGCGCGTTTACATGTTAGCGTGTTAGCATGTTAGCATGTCAGCTTGTTAACATGTTAGCGTGTTAGCATGTTAGCATGTTAACGTGGAGCTGCTGCCGCCCAGCAGAGCGAGCGCTAACGATGAGCGTCATGATGATCTCACCGCTTTGCTTCCTGTGGCGTCCGGAGGGGCGGAGCTAAACCTCCCGGCCAGTTCGGCGACGGAGCGCTTGGCTGGAGCCTCGTCCTGCACAGAGGAGACACACAGCTCACACCTCTAATCTCAGGGAATAACTGAGGGGCTTTCTTAGATTATTACCCCCCCACCCCCCCCCCATCCCACACACACACACACACACACACACACACACACACACACACACACAGCGGCCGGTCAGCAGTGTGATGGAAACAGCTGTCATGGTGATGTTTACATACTGCAGCTGGCAACCCGTTGCTGGGACGTCCCGAGAGCGGGGTTGGGGGAAGAAGAGAGGGAGGGAGGGAAAGGGGGGGGGAAGGGGGAGAGGGAGGGACCACCTGCTGTGATGTCCCCCTCCCACCCCCCACCCCCGGCGTGGAGCTGACAGCTGATCTGAGCTCTGGCGTGAGGCGGGCGCTGACGTGGCGAGGGGTCAGCGAGGGACACGCCTCCACCTCAACAGGAAGTGACCAAACCGGAAGCTATGAGGTCACAGATAAAGGGGCGTGGCCAAGGAGGAGGGGGTGTGAACGCTGCGGTCGCCTCGGTAACGACACGTGCGGCTGATCTGACATCAGCGGCTGCACACCGTCAGACAGATGCAGATATATTTGTCACGTGATTGACAGCTGGCGTGACGTCTGTCCTCCCTGTGGCCCTCAGGCTTCAGACCTTTAAAGGGATATTCCAGTGTTTTGTGCAAACTCTCCTTCTCCCTGTCTTCCTCAGACTGAGGCTCGGGACGTCCTGTAAGAGCCCTTTCTATTATGTGTTGTGCTGTGCCCTTTAACCCTCCCACCACTTGGGGGAGCAATGTAGCCAATCTGCCAGATGTCAGAGGTCAGAGGTCAGAGGTCTGTATATATAATGAGCTGATGCTGGTGGCAGGAGCACACAGTTTTAGACCGTGACCGTGACATCATCATTTGTTATTTTGTATTTTGTCTACATTGGTAAATAGGCGATCTGGTGTTTATTATTTTTATTTGTAAATCGTTGAACTAACAAACTGCACTGTAAGAAAATAAATAATCGTTGTTGTTATTCAATTGAACATTTCCATCATTTGGTAACACGTGTGAAACCGCTCTGACCTGTTTTGATAGGCGAGGGGTCACTGCACTTCCTGTGGGTAGCATTTTCTGTTAGCTTAGCATAAAGACTTAAAGTGTATGGGAGTTGTTAGCCTGGCTCGGTCAAAGTGAAACAGGTGAGCTCCACGGCGGATCAGGTGGATGTGAAGTTCACCTGTGAGCCAGCAGGTGGCGTCAGCGTGCTCTGCTCTCTGCTCTGTCGCTCTCCCACACAGCAGCACACAGTCCTGTGGGGGGGGGCTGTGTGATCAGAGGGTTTGTTTGTTTGTTTGTTTGTTTGTTTGTTTGTTTGTTTGTTTGTGTCATGTTGGCTCGTGTGATGAGGTCATCGTCTCTGCTCCGACACAGCAGGACGGGACATTCTGACACGGCACCAAGAAATAACTGCAGCTGTGTGTGAATATGAGCTCTGTGTGTGTGTGTGTGTGTGTGTGTGTGTGTGTGTGAGTGTGTGTGAGTGTGTGTGTGTGTGTGTGTGTGTGTGTGTGCGTGTGTGTGAGTGTGTGTGTGTGTGTGTGTGTGTGTGTGTGTGTGTGTGTCTGTGTGTGTGTGAGTGTGTGTGTGTGTGAGTGTGAGTGTGTGTGTGTGTTAGTGTGTGTGAGTGTGTGTGTGTGTGTGTGTGTGTGTGTGTGAGTGTGTGTGTGTGTGAGTGTGTGTGTGTGTGAGTGTGTGTGTGTGTGTGTGTGTGTGTGTGTGTGTGTGTGTGTGAGTGTGTGTGTGTGTGTGTGTGTGTGTGTATGTGTGTGTGTGTGTGTGTGTGTGTGTGTGTGTGTGTGTGTGTGTGTGTGTGTGTGATGTCACTGCAGCTCTTCCTCTGTCTTGGTTGGAGCTTCACACACTGACAGCTGATCAGCAGCAGTAGTAGTACTAGTACTAATAGCAGTAGCAGTATATACCGTAACAGTAGTACTAATAGTACATATGACAGTAGTAGCAGTAGTAGTAGCAGCAGCAATAGTATGCATTGCAGTAGTTGTAGAATCAGTAGTATACACAGCAGTAGAAGTAACAGTAGTAGTAGTGTTGGTAGTAGTAGTATATATAGTAGTATTAGTACTAGCAATAACAGTAGCGGTGTATATATAGCAGTAGTAGTAGCAGTAGAAGTAGTCGTAGTATCAGTAGTACATATAGCAGTATTAATAGTAGCAGTAGCGGTATATGTAGCAGTAAAACTAGTATCAGTAGTATACACAGCAGTTGTGGTAGTATCAGTAGTGCATAGATATGGCAGTAGTAGTAGTGGTAGTGGTAGCCTAGTAGTTGTAGCAGTATTAGTACATATGGCAGTAGTACTTGTAGTAGTAGCAGTACACATGGCAGTATTAGTAGTAGTAGTTGTAGTAGTAGCAGTACTTATAGCAGTAGTACTTGTAATAGTAGCAGTACTTATGGCAGTAGTAGTAGTAGTAGTAGTAGTAGTTGTAGCAGTAGCAGTACATAGTGCAGTAGTAGTTGTAGTAGTAGTTGTAGTAGTAGCAGTACATATGGCAGTAGTAGTAGTTGTAGCAGTAGCAGTACATATTGCAGTAGTAGTTGTAGTAGTAGCAGTACATGTGGCAGTAGTAGTAGTAGTAGTAGTAGTAGTAGTAGTTGTTGTAGTAGTAGCAGTACTTATGGCAGTAGTAGTTGTAGTAGTAGCAGTACTTATGGCAGTAGTAGTTGTAGTAGTAGCAGTACATATGGCAGTAGTAGTTGTAGTAGTTGTAGTACTAGCAGTACTTGTGGCAGTAGTAGCTGTAATAGTTGTAGTAGTTGTAGCAGTAGCAGTACATATTGCAGTAGTAGTTGTAGTAGTAACAGTACATGTGGCAGTAGTAGTAGTAGTAGTAGTAGTAGTAGTAGTTGTTGTTGTTGTAGTAGTAGCAGTACTTATGGCAGTAGTAGTTGTAGTAGTAGCAGTACTTATGGCAGTAGTAGTTGTAGTAGTAGCAGTACATATGGCAGTAGTAGTTGTAGTAGTTGTAGTAGTAGCAGTACTTATGCCAGTAGTAGCTGTAGTAGTTGTAGTAGTAGCAGTACATATGGCAGTAGTAGTTGTAGTACTTGTAATAGTAGCAGTACTTATGGCAGTAGTAGTTGTAGTCGTAGCAGTACTTATAGCAGTAGTAGTTGTAGTAGTAGCAGTACATATGGCAGTAGTAGTTGTAGTAGTAGCAGTACATATGACAGTAGTAGTAGTTGTAGCAGTAGCAGTACATTTGGTAGTAGTAGTTGTAGTAGTCGCAATTGTAGTAGTAGCAGTACATATGGCAGTAGTAGTAGTAGTAGTAGTTGTAGCAGTACATTTGGTAGTAGTAGTTGTAGTAGTCGCAATTGTAGTAGTAGCAGTACATATGGCAGTAGTTGTAGTAGTTGTTGTTGCAGTAGCAGTACATATGGCAGTAGTAGTTGTAGTAGTAGTTGTTGTAGCAGTAGCAGTACATATGGCAGTAGTAGTAGTAGTAGTTGTAGCAGTAACAGTACATATAGTAATAGTAGTTGTAGCAGTAGCAGTACATATGGCAGTAGTAGCTGTAGTAGTAGTAGTAGTTGTAGCAGTAGCAGTACATCTGGCAGTAGTAGTAGTAGTAGTTGTAGCAGTAACAGTACATATAGTAGTAGTAGTTGTAGCAATAGCAGTACATATGGCAGTAGTAGCTGTAGTAGTAGTAGTAGTTGTAGCAGTAGCAGTACATATGGCAGTAGTAGTTGTAGTAGTAGTTCCTGTAGCAGTAGCAGTACATATGGCAGTAGTAGTTGTAGGAGTAGTTCTTGTAGCAGTAGCAGTACATATGGCAGTAGTAGTTGTAGTAGTAGTTCTTGTAGCAGTAGCAGTATATATGGCAGTAGTAGTAGTAGTTGTAGTAGTTGTTGTAGCAGTAGCAGTACATATGGCAGTAGTAGTAGTTTTAGTATTAGTAGTACATATGGCAGTAGTAATAGTTTTAGTATTAGTAGTACATATGGCAGTAGTAGTAGTACTTGTAGCAGTAGCAGTACATATGGCAGTAGTAGTAGTTGTAGTAGTAGTTGTAGTAGTAGCGATACATATGGCAGTAGTAGTAGTTGTAGTAGTAGCGATACATATGGCAGTAGTAGTAGTTGTAGTAGTAGTTGTAGCAGTAGCAGTACATATGGCAGTTGTAGTAGTAGTTGTAGCAGTAGCAGTACATATGGCAGTAGTACTTGTAGTAGTAGTAGTTGTAGTAGTAGCTGATGTTGTGGAGATGTGTTGTTTAAAATGTGATGTTTAAGGCCTGTAGGACATTAGCCCGCTGGTTAACTGGCACAGTCACATGAGTGCTGATTCACGTCTGTTGGCCTTCAAATGAAATACATTCAAATACAGTCAGTACACCAATAAAAATACTGGCAGTAGTAGTAGTAGTAGTAGTAGTAGTAGTGGTATATAATATGTGTTTCAGTGTTGACCTTCACTGCAGGATCAGTGTAGACTGTCTGTTAAAGAGCTGCAGGACACACACACACACACACACACACACACACACACACACACTCAGCTGTTGACGTGCAGTTGATCCACATGCATTTCAGCTGAAGGACTCACATTGCTGACATTCAGTAGATAATGAAGCCACATCGCTGGGAGGGCAGGCACACACACACACACACACACACACACACACACACTCACATACATGCACACTCACACTCACACACACATACTCACATACATGCACATGCACACACGCACACACACACACTCACATAAATCACATGCACGTGTGCACACAAACACACACACACTCACATAAATCACATGCACATGCGTGCGCACACACACACACACACACACACACACACACAGCGCCCCTGCTCATTCTTTCCACAGTTTGTCGTGAAGCTATCAATCAAATGCAAAGAGTGACGAAAATACGACCGTTAAACCACTTCCTGTCTCTCTCTCTCTCTCTCTCTCTCTCTCTCTCTCTCTTACTCACTCTCTCACTATCTGTGTGTGTGTGTGTGTGTGTGTGTGTGTGTGCACACGTGTCCATTCCTGCCAGCTTCCTGTTGTTTTTCAAAGCTAAGTGAGGTGAAGCTTCTTGCTGTGTGATGTGAAGCCTCTGAGGTGAGACACTGTTATGGCACTGCACACTGTGTCAGGGCGGTGTGCAGCGCTGACATCACTGTGATGTCATTTTGGGAGCTGCAGTCAAATCTGAGCAGGCGTCGAAAAACAAAAAAACAACGTCGAGATGCTGCATTTCTTTCCATGGAATAAAAGACAAAATGCTCCTGAGCCAAACGAGGAGTAGTACAAGATAAATGTGAGAGGTGATGATCACGAGCTTTTAAACACAAGAAATCTGACAGTTTCCTCAGGGACCCTCAGGGACCCTCAGACGGCCCCTCAAACACAGACTGACACAGTTCTCTCCATGGAGCTGCATCTCCTAAAGACATAATACTTGAAAATTCGGAGATTTCAAAGTCACAAATTTTAGCCCAGCGTATGAGGACTCTTCACATTTAAACGTGTTAAAGGTGCAGGCTACGGCGGCACATTAGGGCCATTATAGGGATAAAAAAAAAATGGAGCCGGGGCAGCCAGGAGGGGTTTAATATTCAGAGAGAAAAACTAAGAATTTCCAAAATTAAAGTCAGAAATTTCTGAATGGCAGCCAAATTAGACAAATTCTGTTGTAGTTTTCATTACCGTGAGCCAAATCGACCTGTAACGTGTTGCTGTGCATTTGATATGTTCCACCTTTTCAAAACATTAAAGATGTTGTTGCCATAGCGATTTGCACGCCTTCACCTGTTTGTATGTGAAGCCGATTGCCGGTCAGTTAGAAAACTGACAGCAAACCAGCAACTGCAACGGTGTATTAGGGCCACTGTGTGTGTGTGTGTATTTCATAAACATTTTGGAGGCATTTCCACTTTATTAGACAGACACAGTATGACGGCATATCAGGGCCACTGTACAGAGCTAATTTTTCACAAAAAAAAAAAAAAAAAACTCGTTCTGAGATCAAAGTGGTAAATTCATGAGGAAAAAAAACTAATACTGTTGAAAAAAAATTCACGAATTTATGAGAAAAAAACTCAAAATTCTGATTTTATAAAGTCACAAATTGATGAGGAAAAAACTTGGAAAAATAGTATTTCTTTTACTTGTATTATTTTTTTAAAATATATATATTTTTTTTCCTGGTTGAACTGGGTGCAGCAAAGTGAAGCTATGAGGGTCGCTGAAAAATAATTTTGCTGAATGTTTTTCTCATAAATGTTTGACTTTATTATCTCAATTTTTTTTCTCACAAATTTACCAGTTTAATCACAATCTCTTTTTTTTTTTTTCTCTGAATATGAAACCCCGCCCCCCACGGCTCCGTGATTTTGTGCTAATTTTCAGTTAATTTTTGGCATTTTTTTGCTAATTTGCTCATCCCCTTTTCTCCATGTTTCTGACAGACATGTGGTTGGTTTGCTCAGGTTTCAAAGGGTTAATTCATGAAACATCGCTACGACACAAAAATATGTACGAGTGATGATTTTAATGATGTTTTAATTTCACCACTTTGACAAGTTATGACACCTGCACGGTTCCATAATGCACAAAAAAGCAAAATGTCTTTTCATGTCAGAGTCCCGAGGAGAAAGTGTCTTCAAACAGCCGTTTAAAGGTTTGAGGAAGACGAGCGGCAGCGCTGACGTCACCGCCTCCACGTCGCTCCCAGCGCTCGGGAACGTGCACTAATGTCCAGCCTGACAGACCACACGCTCAGCTAAAACATGGTTTTGTCAGGGTTACTCACTGAGAGACGCATTTCCATGAAATTAAAGTTGAAGCCAGCACAGCAGGAAGTGTAATCATCAGGAAAAAAGACTAAATAAACTGAAATATCAGCAATGCCAAGAAAAAAATAAAGAGTGCAGGTGGTGAAACGTTGGGTCCCACATGAGCGGTGTGTGCACGGTGATGTGGCAGCATGCCTATCTTCAGCCAGTCCAACTTTATCTGGAGGGTTTTATCGCTAAAATGACTGTAAAGACGAAGCAAATGTGTTTTAGGAGCTTAAAGAAGCAAAAAGAATCGATGAGGGAGCACGAGGAGCCGACTTCCTCTGAGCTGACAGTTCGGTGGCACACGACTAAAAAGTTATCAAATAATCATATCTGTTTATTTCTGGCCTCTAATAATGAATCATATTTGCAGAGTAAGAATAACTGAATAAAGGTTTCCAAGTTTTGCAGCGACATGTTGCTCAGATGCACCGACTCTCCTGCACCTCCGGCTTCCCTGCCAGTTAAACTTCAGCCAGCGAGTCAAACAGAAGCCACACACAAACTCAGAGCACACAGACGGTCACACAACACAACTTTTAGTTTACCTCCATCCTGCGCGGCGGCGGCGGCGTGTGTGACTCCCGTCCTGTCAGGCCGCGGCTCAGCTGCAGGTTATATTTAGCTGCTCTGTCACGGCGAGGCAGCGCAGCTCAAATTCAATCACTCTGACAGGCCTGAGAGCGTCCCCCCCGGCAGGGGGAGGGGGCTGATTCATCAGAGCTGATTTTAATTTCATTTCGGGTCGCTCTGCTGTCTCAGCTGCACAGAAATGTCCAGCTAAACAAGTTTGTGCAGCCGATTAGTGTCAAATACGGCATTAAAGTCCTCCGGTGTCCAGATAATTGCTCTTGATTTGATCACATTTTCAAAGCACATTGGTTTGAATTAGACCAGGTGGAGTTGGTCTGCACACGTGACAGATTTTTACCCCACTTTTTCAAAAGAAAAATACATTTAACTACATTAAATGCTTGTAAAAATGTGTATTTTTGCAGTATTTTGTAGTATTTCTATGTACCAGACCTGGGGTTTTCAAAGTGTCCACCGGGGACCCTGTAATCCTCGAAATATATAAATACTGTGCAGTAAAGAAAGAAAATGTGGAAGGATAACTGTGATGACACCGACTTCTGTTTCCTCCAAACCTCAGATCGTCTCACAGGAGCTTCCTCAGGGCAGACGGGGCTCCAGGATCCACTCGGCAGGGATTCTGGGGGTCCCTCTTATGAAGAAGTTAGGGAGCAGACTGCTGTGTGGATACCCGACCCGAGCCTGTCGGGACACGTCAGCCCGGGTCCAGGCAAAAATTTAGAAATGATGTTCAGGTTCATGTCATGTCAGCGTTTTTTTGTGGAACTCTAAAATAAATAAAAATGATGAACCTGCTGTCTGCTCTGGACAACTTCCTGTACAGTGCTGGAGTTTATGTGATGTCGCTGAAGGCAACACGTAAGCTGTGTCAGGTGGTAAATGTAAAAATGTGGGGCTGGGGTCGGGTTCGGACACAAACATGCGTCCCGGGCCGCTCTCCGGTGTGTACCTGACTGATGTTAGTGCGGCCTGATAGGTCAGCTTTAACGTGTCTGTCCGTTCCTCACAGAGTCAGAACGTCCAATCAGACGCTTCCGTTTCCACCAAAATTTGTGCCAAGTTTGGTCGTGGGACAAGGAAGAGGTGCCGAACTTTTCACGCCCCATGGCCCCGAAGAGGGGCCATGGGGCCGTTCTGTTGAAAGGGGGCGTGGCGGTGGGCGTGGCCTAACACAACAAGTCCCAGAACTTTACAACGGATTAGCAAAATATTGACTCGAGTTTTTTCCTCCCCACTAAATCCCACAGTACAAGAACAGCTGTTTTCTCAGTTTTTGTCTTGTAAATTTGTGAGTCTTTACCCTTTAATCTGAGGGAATATCAGAGTTTTTTCTCATAAATTTACGACTTTAATCTTGAAAATTCTGAATTTTTTACTCCCCTCCCCTGGCTCTGTAATTTTTTTTCTTCCTAGAATGGCCCTAATACACTGTCATACTCTCTCTACTTTGGTGGTGTAATGAAGCAGAAATGCCTCCAAAAATTTAAAATAAAAAATTTCACAGCAGCAGCATAAACCAGCTGCTCGACTTTATATTTACCGTCTGAAGCTGTAAATATGAAGCGCTCCCTCTGGCAACTTCCTGGTGAGAATTTTATAAATATCCATGTGTGATTCATGTGTGTGTCGGTGGCCTTGGTGATCAACATTTCTATGAGTGTTTGTTTCTGGTGCATGAATCTGATGAGGGTCTGAGCTGTGAACAGATGAACAGCTGAGCCTGAGCTGCTGCTTCAGGAAGTCTCTCCTCTCCTCTTTGGGGAAGTCGGGTCACTCAGCCAACGAGGATTTTGACTTTCATTTCTCCTTTTTGCTGCTGATTTTTGCCGCTGAACCAGAGAGAGCCCTCGCTCTGTTACGTAAGAACGAATCCAGAACAAACGGTGTGGTACTTTCTCCGCTGGAAAAACCCACGTGAGCGGAGAGGAACACAGATGACTTCAAGCTTCATCAGAGTTCAAATGGAAGACATTTACTGGGTTATTTCCATCTCTGCTGAGGTAGCCGGCGTTTCAGGTTGTTGAGTTTGTCGTCTCCTTGCAGTCAGCAGGAGGATCAGCTGCTGCAGAACCACAACACACAGACAAGTTCACTGAACAAACCTAAATAACTAACTTCAGTTCATCCTGAGTGAATCGTCTCTCAGGTCAGCGCCAACATGGCCGACGCAGACGGACAGAGGACTTCAGGTGGAGAACTCTGCAGTCTGAGCGCCGCCTCCGTCCTCACGCCTCACACACCGCCGGGGGTCGAGGAAAAACATCACATTTCCTTTCCCAGTTTGTTAGAGATTTAAAAACAATCAGAGCACCACATCCTCCTCCCCTTCCATCCATCCATCCATCCACTCTCCTCCTCAGACCTCCTTTTGCCTGGCCTCCACCAGCTCCTCCTGAGGGACCCCAATCCCCCCGGGGGGGGCCTGGGTCTGCCCCGGGGTCTCGTCCCTGTTGCACAGGCCTGGTAAACATCCACAGGGAGTCGAGTCACTTTTATTTCCAGAGCTCATTGAAAAGCAGCAGGAGGCCCAAAGTGCTTTAGAGTCACGGCACAAAGTTTCCAGAGAAATGTGAGAGACTGAGAGCAGAAAAGAGCCAAACCGAAATATAAAACATGTTTTAAAAAGGTAGAATCAACTATTGAAATAAGAAAATAAGAAGTTAGGAGAAAATGAACAAAACCAGTGAAAACTGATTAAAACCATCAAACACATTAAAACTCAATGAGAGGACGTTAGAGAGAAATTAATATCTGCTTAATCTGGGACAGGGCTTCATCTAGGATGGAACTTAATCTGGGACAGGGCTTCATCTAGGATGGAACTTAATCTGGGACAGGGCGAGAGGTCCTCTGTTTGGGGTTCGGGGCGTGGCCGGGGCCTGAGGGGAGCTGCAGCTTTCATTCAGTCCAGTGGTGTTCAAAGTGTGGTCCGGGGACCCCCAGAGGTCCTTGCTGGTCTTCCAGGGGGTCCTCATCAAGATGAACAACAGTCCAATTTGTGTTTGGACGCCTTTCACAGACATTTAAACACAACACATCTGATCCATCATCACCGATCTGACCTTTTAATAAACCATTTAAACAATTTTAATTAGAGTTTTCTTGTCATTTTTAACTTTGTTGTTTTTTCAAGCAGAAATGAGTCCAGCGTGGCGTCGCTCTTCATCCTCCTCCTCTGCCTCAGGGCTCTCCAGCGGCTCAAAGCCCACCTCAGACTGACTTGGGGTTGGCCTTCGATTTTCCTAGACTCCTATTGGACGTGCTGCTGTCGATCTGGCACTGCGCTGCGCTGTGATTGGCTGGGAGCGACACACCTGCTGAACAAAGGCCGACGCCCAGAAGAGTCCCAGAAAATCCAGGCAGAGGGCAGGGTCTGCACACACACACACACACACACACACACACACACACACTGACACATGGAGAGGGTTCGTTCTGTATGAGTCTGTCTGTTTTTTTCTGAGCAGATTAAAACAATCAGAGATTCGGTCACTGGGGAGGCTCAATCCTAACCTGGAAAATCTGGGATGAGATAATCCCACTTGTTTCCAACACGAATCAACTTGTTTCCACAATTTTCTTGAATCGTGTCATTTTCTTGATCGTCGTGGCTGACCTGCCTCATTCTGCCTTGTTTCAACACATTTATCCTGTTTCCCAGGAAAAAAAAAAAAAAATCAGAATCAAGTGAAACTGGAAACCAGTGGGATTATCTCATCCCACTGGTGGATTTATTCTCACTCAACATTCGGCCTGTGAGGACGAGCCGGGCGAGCTCTGTCCTAACCAGCAGGGAAGTGGAGCAATTTCCCCTCTTTTTGCTTCATATTTCAGTTTGTTGCGACGTGGCGGTTCAGCTGACTGTTTTTACCGCGGTCACCCTGAACGCACCGCTCACAGCCACACAGTCACATCAACAGAAAAACCTTCTTCTTTTCTTTTCTCTCCTCTCCTCCTTTCTTCTCCTCTGCTGTTTTTCACTTCAAATCTTTGTCTTATCGGCTGGCCAATCGGCGTTGGCGGTTTCTCCTCTGTGCGGCAAACAGGAAGCGGAGGGGCGGGGCCAAGGCAGGAAGACACCACACACACACACACACACACACACACACACACCGCAGGCTCTTCCTCATTGTGAGGGAAACCTTATAAGGTGAAATGTGAGCGCAGAGACGTTGCACAAGATCACTGTGAAAAAAAAAAGTGAAGAAAACTCAAACCTCAGGGCGGGACTGAACTCTGACGCCACCCGAGGAACCGAGCTGCTGCCGGCTCCATGACCAGAGAGAAAATAAAAATCTATTCTAATTTTAGGAGATCCGTCCAAGCCGTCATGTCTGCCTTGTCTCAGGTGTGTGTGCAGGTGTCCAGGGTTTATGTGTGTGTGTTCAACTGTAAAATGTTAGGAAGCTCTTAACAATTAATGTTGTATTCACTCTGAAACAATATATTCTGTCTGAAAATTTCAATAAATAAATTGAGCGCTGTGAGGATCACTGAGGTGTTCAGAGGCTACAGCGCCACCATCTGGCTGCTCCTCAAACCACTACAGGTTTAAAAAAAAAAAGGTCCACATGATCCTGTGTGTATCAAACAGCTTCAGGTTGATTTTCTTCACTTTGACAGAGCCAGGCTAACGACTCCCATAGACTTCAAGTCTTTATGCTAAGCTAACAGGAGGTGACCCACAGAAGCATCAGAAACACATGAGTTTTGATGTAATAATTTATTTTTCTGGTTGAAGCCTCTTTTCCCTCCGCCTGCCTCCTCTGTTTCTGCCTCATTTGCTGATTTCCTACATTTCCCAGAATGCCTTTCAAGAGCCCCAGTACTCATAGTGTGACTCCATACCGCCACCAAGTGGAGAGCAGATTCCCACAGCAGCTACAGACTGAACATTAAAACCTCTGAACGGTTTGATTGACGGGTCTTTATTATCAGTCACAAGCGCCGTGACTTTAAAGGAGCAGTTCACTCAAAATACACAAAAAGATACACTCTATTGGGACACACCTCTAATCACTGAATTCAGGTGTTTCAGGCTCGTCCTCCATCACTAGTTTACATTTACCGCCTGAAATCACCTCCGTGTTGCCTTCAAGGTCGTCACATAAACTCCAGAAGATTTTTGTCCAAACCTGAATCCACTTTCTAGTGTGAGGACGTGTCTCTTGCAAACACCGCAGGCTTTAAACAATGAGACAGGAATATAATTTATATGTGTATGTACATATTTGGCATAAAGGTGCTTAAAAAAAAAAAAAAAAAAAGAGCATCGTGGAACTGCTATGAACATGCAAAGGGCTTCAACACATTATAGCACCAAGCACAATTTCTAATTTTAGATTAATATTAGAACTGCTCCCATTGCGATGTTCTGGAAGCTTCTTGTCAGCAGCCTGCATCTTATAGAATTAAACAATTCCATGTATGACATTTGATAGGAAACATGTAATGCATGTAGAGCAATTTGACTTTGGAGAAATTTCAATATCGACTGAACAGCTGAACACACCACGCAGCTGATTTGACTGACTGAACTAAAGCGATCCCACTGGCCACAAATACACTATAAAAATGAACGGGCGCTGGGTGGAGATCTGAACGTGGCTTGTGAGATGCTGACAGAAGTGATTTATACACAAAACTTATTTTTAAACCAATGATGAGCTTTTTTCTGAAAGAAAAAAAAAACATGAAAAGTTGAACCATTAAAATGCTACATGGAGCGTTTTGACATCAATAAATCATAAATCAGCTTCTACGCTGCATTTCGTATTGTTGACCAGCAGGGGGCGTTTAGGGGAAATCTGATCAGAAAAACTCACTCGTCAGTCAGTAATATATATATGAAATTTCATAGTTTTTTAAAGTCATTTTTATTCACCGCCAAAGTGATAATGTGATGTGATTTCTGACTTTCTAATCTGAGGATTTGTGAGTTTTTTCTCATTCACTTTTTCTTGCAAAGTTACCATTTTAGTCCCAGAGAATATCCAACTTTTTTTCTCATAAATTTCCAAATTTAACGAAAATCGTGCTTTTTTTTTTTTTTTTTTTTTTTTTTTTTGAGGAATATTAGCCCCCCCACCACCACCCGCCTCCGGCTAGGTTGCCATGACAGGCCGACCAAGAAAAGAACACCAGAGCAAAACAAAAACTGGCCACCAAAAATGCTGACGTCGGCGTTTGGCCAAAATGGCGGCATTTCATTTTGGGAGAAACAGTTTGATTTGATTTGACGATCTGTGCCGAACTCTTCGTACCGCTGTTCGAGTCCCTTTTCTCTCCGCTGTCTCCTTCTTCTTCTCCTCCTTTAATCCACTGCAGGGCTGCGGCCTTCAGCTCTTCTTCTTTGGTGTCGTTAAGATGTGAGCGGCTGAAGTGTCCAAGTTCAATCTCACGTCGATAACGGAGAGAAAAGATCAATGAAAAAGAAATTAATTTGGAAGCTGTGTTTAAGAAAAAAAATCCAATCAGTGGAGCGTTCAGGACCGGCGTTCCCTCACATCGCGTCGACCAATCAGATCTCGTCGCTCCAGACGTTCAGCAGGTTGCAGGTTGGACGTTTGATTGGCGGGCGCGGGCGGCGTCGGCGTCAGTGGCGGCCCTGCTTCTTCTTGAAGATCCTGTTGAACGGGAGTCGCCTCCGCCCGCCGCCGCCCGGGTCGCTCTCCTCGCCGACACCGACGCCCTCCTCCTCCGTGTGGCTCCGCCCACCGAGGGGCTGCTGGCCGTTCCCTCGGGCGCTCCCCGAGGAGGAGGAGGAGGCGGAGGAGTGGAAGGTGACGGGGGCGTCGCGCTCGGCGGCGGCGGAGACGCAGAGCGAGCGGGTGGAGCAGGAGGAGGCGAGCGCGGCGGCGGTGGCGGCGTTCGCCCTCAGCTCCCCCAGACTGGAGCTCTTCTCCAGGCCGCCGCCCTGCAAGGGGAGGAGCCTGGACGACAGGAGGAGGGGCTTGGAGCTGTGCGAGCCACGGGAATCGGCGTGGGACAGAGGGAGGGAGGAGTCAGAGTCGGAGCGGTTCATGATGTCCCTGACGGAGAGAGACGGAGACGACAGAGGTCAGCGCCAAACAGCTGATCTGACATCAGAACATGATCAATTCTAAAGATCTGACTCAGCAAAAACTGAGACAAACAGGATGGACAGACGAGTGCAGCGTGACGGAGGGATGAGGACAGGAGGTGGAAAACACTGAGGACAGACGGGAAACGTAAAGAAAAGAAAAGAAAAACTGAATTAAATTAATTAGAAGGAGCATGAATTCATGATTCCAGCATGAATTCATGATTCCAGCATGAATTCATGATTCCAGCATGAATTTAAAGATTCTCTGATGCAGATTCAGGTTCAGCCTGATGCCATCAGGCTGAACCTGAAAACATCACATTTACCAGATTCACCAGTTCACCAACACATTCAGGATGACCGGCTGGAAACAGGCGGGAAAACAGGCGGAAACAGGCAGAAACAGGCGGGAAAACAGGCAGAGACAGGCGGGAAAACAGGCAGAAACAGGCGGGAAAACAGGCGGGAAAACAGACAGAAACAGGCGGGAAAACAGGCGGGAAAACAGACAGAAACAGGCGGGAAAACAGGCAGAGACAGGCGGGAAAACAGGCGGGAAAACAGGCAGAAACAGGCGGGAAAACAGGCGGGAAAACAGGCAGAAACAGGCGGGAAAACAGGCAGAGACAGGCGGGAAAACAGGCGGGAAAACAGGCGGGAAAACAGGCAGAAACAGGCGGGAAAACAGGCAGAAACAGGCAGAAACAGGCGGGAAAACAGGTGGGAAAACAGGTGGGAAAACAGGCAGAGACAGGCGGGAAAACAGGCAGAAACAGGCGGGAAAACAGGCGGGAAAACAGACAGAAACAGGCGGGAAAACAGGCAGAGACAGGCGGGAAAACAGGCGGGAAAACAGGCAGAAACAGGCGGGAAAACAGGCGGGAAAACAGGCAGAAACAGGCGGGAAAACAAGCAGAGACAGGCGGGAAAACAGGCGGGAAAACAGGCAGAAACAGGCGGGAAAACAGGCAGAAACAGGTGGGAAAACAGGCAGAGACAGGTGGGAAAACAGACAGAGACAGGCGGGAAAACAGGCGGGAAAACAGGCAGAAACAGGCGGGAAAACAGACAGAGACAGGCAGAAACAGGCGGGAAAACAGACAGAGACAGGCAGAAACAGGCGGGAAAACAGGCGGGAAAACAGGTGGGAAAACAGGCAGAGACAGGCGGGAAAACAGGCAGAAACAGGCGGGGAAAACAGGCGGGGAAAACAGACAGAAACAGGCGGGAAAACAGGCAGAGACAGGCGGGAAAACAGGCGGGAAAACAGGCAGAAACAGGCGGGAAAACAGGCAGAAACAGGCGGGAAAACAGGCAGAGACAGGCGGGAAAACAGGTGGGAAAACAGGCAGAAACAGGCGGGAAAACAGGAAGAAACAGGTGGGAAAACAGGCAGAAACAGGTGGGAAAACAGGCAGAGACAGGCGGGAAAACAGGCGGGAAACAGGCGGGAAAACAGGCAGAAACAGGCGGGAAAACAGGCAGAGACAGGCGGGAAAACAGGCAGAAACAGGCGGGAAAACAGGCAGAGACAGGTGGGAAAACAGGCGGGAAAACAGGCGGGAAAACAGGCAGAGACAGGCAGGAAAACAGGCGGGAAAACAGGCAGAAACAGGCGGGAAAACAGGCAGAAACAGGCGGGAAAACAGGCAGAGACAGGCGGGAAAACAGGCAGAAACAGGCGGGAAAACAGGCAGAGACAGGTGGGAAAACAGGCGGGAAAACAGGCGGGAAAACAGGCAGAGACAGGCAGGAAAACAGGCGGGAAAACAGGCAGAAACAGGCGGGAAAACAGGCGAGTTCCATGACGACAGACATGGAGGATGCGTTCTGCTTTTCATTCTGCTGCTGACATGAAAAGCAGCTCGTCAGTATTTGCGTTTTGCAGCACTGGAACACGCAGCGCTGCAACGGCTTCTTTTTGTTATGGTTGCTATGGTAACCTGATATTTCCAGGCAAAGCACTTGAGTTAAGGCCGAGCTCAGATTAGGAGTTTGGGGCAGATTTAACCCCGATTCAACCCTCCCGACAATCCAAAGAGAAATCTGGTCTGGGACCTCTGTTGATACCGATGTTCAACACAGATTATTTGATAATCTGATGGTTTACTGGTCCAGATTATAGGGTAACATGAGAGTTTACAGGTCCAGATTAGCTGGTAATCTGAGGAGTTTACAGATCAAATCTTACACCTCCTGACAGATTACAGATTCATTGTATCCTGATAATTTTCTAGCAAGTTTAATAATATTTGGGAGAATTAGGATTTAAAATCTGGACGATGATGTCACTTCCTTCAGGGAGCAACACAGCAGCCAGCAAGCAGCTGCTGTCCAGGTGTGCTGGACAGGTGAGTCAGGGGGAAGGCTTTGCTCCTCTGGTGTCATAATCTTCATATCTTGTGTGTGTGCATGTTTGAGATTAGAGAGAAGATTCTCCTGATGTTGGTGATGCAACACGATTTAAAAAACCCTGCCGTCTGATCTGGACCTTCGCCTTGAAGCTACTGAGCATGTGCAGCTTTTTAAGTCTTGCTGGTTGGTCTGATGAGGTTTGGTTTGTGACGGCTGGAGAGAGGAGCTGCTGCCGGAGCATCCAGGAGCAGGCGGGCTCATAAAAACACCACACGCTGCCAACAGAGTTAAACAGAGACTGACAGACAGACGGGGTGAAACACAGCTGAAGAGGAAAGATACCCGGTGCTGCCGGAGCGAGAGCGCCGCCCGCCACCCGCCTCGGTGCCACCTGCAGGCCGGAGGACGCAGCCCGACTCCTCGGAGCAGAAGCCAGAGGAGCAGAGAGGAGCGGCGAGGAGGGGCGTCAACGGGGGAGGAGAGGAGGAGGAGGAGGGGGAAGGGGAGGTGGAGGAGGAGGGGGAGGGGGAGGGGGAGGCGAGAGGAGCAGAGTGAGAGGGGGAGGGGCAGAAAGGGAGGAGCTCCAGCTGGCCAATGGAGCGGCTTCGGTTCTGGCGGCGGGGAGGGCGGGACGATGCGGACGGGCCACGCCCCACCGGCCCTTCAACCAACCTCTGTGAGCTGAAGCTCAGCACGGGGTCTCCTGTCCTCTGGCGCAGGGGCATCAGACTGGAGGCTGCAGGGAAAAAAAAAAAAAACTCAGTTTAGACGTTTTGAATTCAGGAGGCAGATGAGTGTGTGTTTCCCCTCAGAGCAGCACCGCTCTTCAGAATAAAAGCCTTCAGGTGTTTCAAGTCGGGAACAACTGAGCATCAGACCAAACAGCAAAATCTGTGATATTTGGGGGGATTTTAGGATTTTTTTTTTTTTTTTGAAGATGGTGTCCAACATCTGGTCGCAGTCTGGGGAAGTCAGGAAAAGGCGATTTTATGAGTACTCCTTTAAAACTGGAGATTAAGAAGGTGCACAAATGGTGCGTTTGGTTTAAAATGCTCACAGCACGCAGGACAATATCTCACGTGTTGCTGTTTTGTCTGATGCAGTTTGATGTGCAGCTGTTCAGGCCTGAGGAACGACACGGCGCTCTGAGGATTTCCTAAAAATTTACACCACAGAAACGATGAGTCCATTTCTAACATGGACAAACTTCAAACTGTTTTTTAATCCACTTTTCTAAAAGTTCACCTGCAGCTCTGACCCAACAGCAGGGACAGATTGTATGAATTAAAAAAAAAACAAAAAAAAAAAACACAGGGGAATCAAATTTGTCATGCAAATAAAAAGAAGCGTGTTTTTTTTTTCCAGATGTTCTGGATCTGTGTGTCGAGTCAAACAACCGCATGACCACAAACAAACTCAACTCCACCATTTTCAAAATGTAACAGTGAGAAATGATCACAAATCCACCGACATCATATTCTTGTTTTTAGCAATGAGCAATAAGGATAATACAGGCTGATACAGTATTTTATTTATTCTTTTAATATTAAGCAAAATTCCTCCAGAGGCTTTTTTTGTTGGGATGAAGTCATTCAGTTGTGTGAAGCGACTCGGGTCGGGCTGAACGTTCATGTTTGTGTGTTTTTAGCTGCTGAGAACCTGCAAGTGGAGGTTAGTGAGGAGAAGAGACAAAAAACACAAAAACAAATCAGTCCTGTCTGAAGGAAGAGAGAAGAGAGTGAGTCAGTCTTCTGGGGGAAAAAAGTGAATGAATCTCCAGCGTGAGGAGAATTTGTTTTGATTTATACCTCTGTGTGTCTGCGGATCAGCTGTCTGCTACGGCAAAGCATCAGGGCCACACAAAAACACAAAAATAAAAGTTAAAAAAGGACATTAAAACCAGAATTCTGGAAAAAAAAAAAAAAGTCAGACATTTGTAATTAAAGTCTGTGACGGCAAGTTAGGGCCGTTGTGGGGAGAGAAAAAAAATAATAGAGCCGAGTGGCAGTAATATTCAGACAAAAAAAACCCTCAAAACTAAAACTATTGGATTATAAAGTTGCAAGTTTACAAGAAAAAAACTTGGATAATCTCTGGGATCAAAGTGGTAAATTTACGAGAAAAAAAAAAGAAAGAAAGAGAAGAGCCTGAGACGATAAAGTCGCACATCTGTGGGAAAAAACTCAAAAAGTCTGAGATTATGAAGTCACAAATTTATGAGAAAAAAAACTGAAAACCAGCTGTTCTCCTCCTGTGGATCCAGTCTGAAGGAAATCCTGCTGGTCTGAGTCCAGAACCCCAACCTCCTCCTCAGCATCTGGACTCTGAAGAGACGTTGCTGTGACTTGGGCCGATTCAGAAGAAAACAATCTGCTGATTCTGGGCTCAGATCAGCAGGATCTCCTTGTTCCTGAATCCCATGTCAGAGTAGAATCTGCTGAGGGGATCAGCTGCAGGCCTGAGACACCGCCAGCAGGGGGCAGCACATCGGCACATTTAAAAACAAAAAATATATATAATCTCATGAATTTGTGAGTTTTTCTTGTAAATTTACAACTTTAATCTCAGAGTTTTTTTCTCAGAATATTACCTCAGAAAAAGTTCTGATGTCGGAAAAGTTCTGATGTCGGGAAAAGTTCCGATGTCAAATGTCAGAGATTCCAGGGCTGAGGACTGAGTCCGGACTGAAATCTCCAATAGGAGAGGTTTCAGAGTCTAAGGAATTAAGAGGTTGGGCTGTCGGCATCCCTGCAGGGGGTGACCGGAAGTCCATATAGCTCAGGCAATGTACTGAGCCTGTTGATATTTTATGTTACTGTATTTTATTTTCGCTATCATTCCCAATTCTATTTCCCTTTTTATTGACTGTTTTTATTGTTTTAAATTGTGCCTTGTTGCTTTTAATGTCTCTGTAAAGCACTTTGAATTACCTTGTATTGAATTGTGCTCTACAAATAAATTTGCCTTGCCTTGCCTTGCCTCACCTCCCTGTCTCAATCATTTATTATCTTGTTAACATTATTATTATTATTATTAGATGGAGGATGTTGACATGATACAGGCTTCCCACACCAACTTTTACAGCAAATTCAAGGACTTTTCAACGACTTCCAGGGTCTGATTTGGAGCTAAAAGACACGACTCTGGTAAATATTAGAAATCATACAGGGCTCTCTTTAAGATGAGATACGCAAAAACTGCAGAAGGTCGACTGAAGTGAGGACCCTGTAGACTCAACTGGCAGAGCTGAAACGTCCTCATCTCACCTGTCCCTTCATGATTTACTTTGCGCAATGCACCTTTATATGACCAGCAGGCGTTTATAAGGCCCTTCACAAGCACTGAGCATTTTGACACAGAAATTAGTAATCAACGTTTCAAGTTGACTGAAAATAGTAAAAATAGAAAAAAAAAATAGAAATAGAATAGAAAAAAAAGTAACTGAAAATCAGACAAAAAAGAAGAAAATACCAGAAAATTAATAAAATATTACTGAAAAAATGAGCAAAAAAAATCTATAAAAATGACAAAAAATATTTCTAAGTATCATAAATACTCAAATACTATAAAATTAAATGACAAAAAAAATCAAAACTTCAATCAAAAAACACTAATAAATAAAGTCCTGGCTTTCAGAGGCTTATTAAAGGCAGGTGTGACTGTGACTGTGAATATCTGATTAAGCTCCGCCCCCTCGACCACTTTAATCTCAGAGGTTAACGACTCTCACGGCCGCGTTGCACTTCTCAAAAAAACCTTTACGTCTGAATTTTCACAAATCTACAAATTTTCGAGGATTTTCCAGGCCGTGGGAACCTTGACGAGAGGCGGGCTGTCAAGCTGCTGTCAATCAAAGCAACACGACCTGATTGGTCAGTTATGTGACACACAGAGGTATAACTCCAGCAGGGAGGAAGAGGAAGAGCAGGAGGAGGAGGAGGAGGAGGAGGAGGCCGGGGCCAACCGGAGTGTTTCCATGGTGACTGGCTGTCGGCGATGCCACTCAGAGGCCAGAGGTCACTCACTCGCCGGTCCATCTGCCAGGCCGCGTCTGCAGGGAGCCAATCAGGACACAGAGGTAAAGGAGGAGGACCAATCAGAGGAGAGGATCAGATACACAGAGCCACCCGCAGCCGAAGTCGAGACGTGGAAAGATTTCAGATTGAACTGCTTTTGGTGATTTCTGTTCTGCACAGCAGTGGTTCTCAAACGGGAGTACACGTACCCCTAGTGGTATGTTGGAGTACTGCAGGGGCTCCATGAGATGTTTTAAAAAATGTTAACCTGAAAATATCAGTCATGCATAATTCCTAATAATTAGCCTATGCTATAATAAGTTCAATAAAAAATAGAAACGTGAATCTAAGTATGTAATGTAAGTTTGATAACACATTTTATATTCAGTTTTCCCTCCAGGTTTCCTGAAGGTGTCAACATTTTTTTTTTTTTTTTGCACTGGTCAGCTGGAGCTGGGCTGGAACAATATTTCAAAGGGGGAACACTAGTGAAAAAAGAGAACCACTGCTTTAGAACATCATTCAAACAGGGATGCTGATTAGCAGAAGTTTCACGTCACAGACTGTGAAACTAAGACTGGCCAACGTCTGACTTTTCCCGCAAAGAAGCCGCAGATCTGATTTTTTATGGAAGCTGTGAACTGCAGGAAACAAAATTCAATTTGGATTTGAGGAACGCTGAGGAAAGCCAGGAGCTGAGACACGTCTCTTTTCTCTGCTGCTGTGTAGATTTAGAAAGTATCGTGTTATAATTTTGATTTGGGTCATATCTGCTGGTAAAGCAGATGTGTGTGTGATTCCTGCTGATGTGACAGTCAGTCACATCAGTAGGGTCAGTATTCAACATAAATCACAGTCGTTTGCAGCCACAGTGACAGAGGCCTGGTTCCTCATGTTGTCATGTGTTTTCAGCAGACTCGGCCTTACACTGCAGCGTGC
>NC_043993.1:38271630-38274130 GCF_902150065.1 Myripristis murdjan
CGAGGGGCATTATCTTGTTGAAACATCCAGTTTTTACCTCGACAGAACAGCAGAAGGGAGCATGTGGGCTTCGAGAACGGTACAATACTTGGCAGAGTTCAATGTGCCATCACAGACAGTGAGATGACCAACACCAGCAGCACTCATGATCCCCAAACCATGATACTGCCTCCACCATGAGGTACTGTCCATGCTGGAGATAATGCTTGGCCTGGCCTTGTGCGTACCCTCACGTTAGTAGGAGGAAGATAAAGCTGGAAACTGGACTCATCTGACCACAGAATCTTCTTCCAGTTCCTGGCTGTCCAGTTCTTGTGTGCCTGGGCCGACGACGCCGGGCTAACCTCTGTCTCTCATTGATCAGAGGCTTCTTGATAGTCTTGTAGGACCTTAAGCCATGATCTAAAAGTCGGCCACGTACAGTGCGGGTGGAACACTGGACACCAGTTTGGTTTGACCACTGCTGCTAATAATAATAACTTTGATTTATATAGCGCCTTTCAAAACACCCAAGGACGCTTTACAAAACACAAGCAATCAATCGAGACGTTTCTCAGAGGGGAGAGAGTTCCAGAGGGTGGGGGCAGCAATGCTGAAGGCTCTGTCCCCAAAGGTGCGTCGGCAGGTGCGAGGGACCACGAGCAGGCCCATGCCTGTGGACCGAAGACTCCTGGTTGCCCCGAACGGGACTCCATTGCAATAGTCCAGGCGGGTGGTAATGAAAGCATGTATGAGGGTCTCAGCAACGGTGTCAGTGAGCGATGGCCGGAGTCTAGAAATGTTTTTGAGATGGAAAAAGGCAGATTTAGTGACGGATTTGCCATGTGAGTGGAATGAAAAGGTGGAGTCCAGAATGACGCCGAGGTTGCGGACTTCAGGGGATGGGGAGATGGAACAGCCGTCGACCTGGAGAAGGAAATCCCCAACCTTCCGGAGCAGTGCCTTGGGTGCCACAACCAAGAGCTCAGTTTTCTTGCTGTTAAGTTTGAGGAGATTTGATGACATTCATGATTTAATTTCGTGAAGGCAGCTGACAAGAGACTTGGGGGGAAGCTGAGTGGAAGGGGTGGTGCTAAGGTAAAGTTGAGTATCGTCAGCGTAGCAATGAAAATTTAGACCGTGATGGCGAATGATCTGACCTAGGGGAAGCATATAGATTGAAAAAAGAAGGGGTCCAAGGACAGAACCTTGAGGCACACCCTGCTGCTGAAGCTCCTGTGATGTCATTGGGCGGTTTTGCCTGCACATGCGGATCAGGATGTGGTCATTTCTTGCTGAAGAAACCCTCGGACGCCCAGATCTTGGTTTGTCTTCCAAGCTGTTGGTTCGTCTGTGTTTCTGCAGAGTGGATCCACCTGCTGAAGGACTGCATCTGCACTTCCTGGCTATCTGGCAGCAGCTGTGCCCTTCCTGGCTGAGAATCTTTCTCTTCAGGCGTGTTTCCTGCATCAGGTTCCTTGTTTTAGCCATTTTTGTGTCTGAAGAACTTTCAGATGTGCTGCTTTATATAGACACCAAGCTTGGCAACAAAAATTGTGTCTTTTAATAAAAAGAACAACCTTCATCACTGGTACCAAAATGAGCCAATACTCAAAATGTCTTATGTATTTTTATGGAATCAATCAATTTGAAGTTTTTAATGGCTTTTTTAGGATGTATTTAGTATTTTGGCTGTGACTGGACTAAAAGAAACTGCACTTGAAGACCTAAGAGTGATTCTTCTTCCCCACAAATGCATGGGGTGTCCCAAAACTTTTTTCCACCACTGTACTTCCATGTTATTGATCGGGAGTTAATCCGGTGTGGATTAAAGCATGAAGAGGCAGAAATGGATCAAACTTCATCTGATATGAAAACACAGCAGAGTCTGGATTATTCTGCCCAGTGTGGATTAACTGAGAATATGCATGCAAGACAGAAGAGACGAGGAGGATGTGAGAGGAAGCCTGGGAGATGTCATCAGACACACACACACACACACACACACACACAGGGCTCCTGTCAGACTAACATGCAGCTGTTCCACTGTCCCGTCTCTGTTATGTAACTCATTTTTCTATAAATAGACAAACTTTTCTATAAATACGAGGTTTTGGCAGTTTCCTGCTCGTGTGTCTGAGCTGAGCCTCTCCCTCAGCCGGGACGTCCTGACTGCAACCCAACAAGTTCACTTGATTTCTTCAGCAACATGGAGGGGGGAATGTGATGAGCAAATTCCCAGGAAATTAGCAGAAAATTACAGCAAAACTACCTGAAAATTACAAAATAATTTGAAATTTGGCAAAATAAAAAATAATAATAAAAAATAATAAATAAATAAATAAATACACACACAAACACACGTACGAGAAACGTTTTTGTAATTATTAGAAATATATAGGCAATTTATTTCCAAGACATTTTCAAAATTTTAAGAAGTTTAACATAAAATGACCCCAAAAACTGTTGAAAACATTGAGAGGAGCAGTGAGGCTGAGGGGAGCTCCTCCCTCTACCTGTC
>NC_043993.1:38576630-38686630 GCF_902150065.1 Myripristis murdjan
AGACTGATCTGTATGTATGAAACCCGCTACTGGAAAATGAACAAATGAATAAATTTATTAATTAATACAGCAAATCTATTAATGGTTTTCAAAGCGAGCAGGGCCCCCTGTGTTCCCAGGGCCCTGAACAGGCCTGTGGCTTTTTCTTTTTGCAGCCTGAACAGGAAGTAAAGTGTTTACTGTTTGTCAGGGTGAGAACAGGCCTCTGGTCCCTCAACACAGAAAAGAGAATAAGGGCCAAACCTGTGGCCCCTTAACAAGAAAGCATCATCTGCTTTGAAGATTTGATGGAAAGGAGTTTGTGTTTTTGTGCTGAGGCTCTGTTCTCTGAGAACAACAACAAGAAAAAGACATGAAGGGAACACGGTGCGCCACCAAAACTACTGAAAGAAAGATTTGCAGGTTTCATGACGTCACCAGGATTTGCTGGTGAGTGCAGCGTCTGGAACGCAGCCTCTGGATTGGACAGAAACAGGGAAACATGTCCATGAGCTTTGCTGCATTCACACTCTTTCATTTGGGCATTCCTAAAGGGAATTTGTGCTTCACAAATTATTTGTGAATCTGCATTTATTTGTGCAGATCATCAGCGGCTCCCGGCTCCTTTACAAAGACCAAACGCTGCATGCATGAAACTGGTCGCCATGACAAATTCATATTAAAATGTAGAATTTCACTGTGAGGTTGGGGCTGGGTGATAGAGACTAAATCAAATATCGAGATATTTTTTGACCAAATCCCTCAATATGGTTAATGCAGGGATGACTGCTGTTGCTCTGGGAAAATATTCAGACTCTGAGATTTTAGATAATTAGGCCCTCGCCCTCCATCGGAGAGAGGGCCTATTGTTTTTGTACTGTTTCTTTTTTCTTTTTTGATATCTTTATTTTTCTGTGACTGTAGCTGTAACTGTGTGTGTGTGTGTGTGTGTGTGTGTGTGTGTGTGTGTGTGTGTGTGTGTGTTTCAGTATGTGAATTATTAACCCTCTATCACCTGTGTAAATTAACTTTATTACTTTCTGAGACATGGGAAAAAATCATGTGCAAATCAGCGAAAAAAAATACAACAAATAATTAGCAAGACGTTAATTAAAAAAATGAATAAAAAATACATTTGCAAAATATTATAAATATACACTAAATATAAAATAGCAACAAAATAACTGTGATGTGTTGAAACACACATTATTTATGCAACTGACTCCATTTAATACAGTTAATGTCTGTTGTCCATTAGGAAACTAGAACATTAACCCATATATCATCCCTTTGGTGTGTGTGTGTGTGTGTGTGTGTGTGTGTGCACCTCTTAGACTGACTTAAAGCAGAAGATGAGTGACCGTGTGGAGGAAGAGGAGGGCAGAGCAGAGTCTGCAGTGTCCAGCTGTCTGTCCATGAAGAGCGACCGGTCTAAACATCGACCTCCAGAGTTCAGTGCTGAACCTGGACCTCCAGACTCAAAGTAAGACAGCTGTCAGAGTGCAGTGTGTGTTCACTGTTTTCTTGTGAAATCTGTTTGTGGCTCATGGAGAAAGTAGACGTGACCCCAAAACTGATGCTTCAGATCATGAGCCACATCCGCTCTTTCAGCTGGAGCCCTGTAGAGGTCATTCTGAGCCTGAAAAAAATCAACAGTGTAGAGGGTATTAAAGAGGAGAGAGAGCTCATAGTGAAGGACATGAATCAGCATTAGTCTAGAAACATTAGGGCTTAAGCAATGCTTTGTAGCAGGAGCATAAACGCTTAGGTGATGCTTTTTCACTGCGTTGACATCAAGGCTCACACGGGTCAAGTGACATTCTGTAAGGGAACAAACCTCCACCTGCACTGACCACAACTGCCTTGCCTAAAGGCACATCAAGGTCTGACCTAGTTTGAATGAATCCAGTCAGCTTCTCCTCATTTAGAAAAAAAGACCACTAATCATCGGCCAGAGTCCAAGATCTGCAAACCTAAGGTACATCTGGCCCAATTAAATCCTGTTATCTCACCAGCAAGCCTAACACTGGCACTGCTACTCTTATGATCATGTATGATCTCTTTGTTATGAACAGAATCGATGACACGGTGGTTGGGAGGATATAAGATCAAGTGCACAAACTAAGAAAGTCAGTCGTCTTCCTTTGTGATCGACTCGCTGTTTGTTTCCATTTGAGATCTCGAATGAAAATAAACCTGCCTGCTTGAGACTCTGCCTCGCTTCAGTCTTCATTTTGAAGCCTCCAACACTTATTTTATTGGTGTTTTTGGTACCAAGTCTAAGAAGTTTTTGAAGTCAATCTGGCCTGATTTGGACCGAAGTTTTCCACATCACCCCCCCTCACAAAAAAAAAAAAAAATGGTGCGACCAAACCATGAGCTGCTGGGAGCGACTGGGAAAGCTGGGAGCACCAGTGCTGCCAGTGGAAAAGTTAGTCTGGAGCCCTGATTTACAAGAACTAATAACATGTTTCAAACATTTGTGTTTCCAGAGGTTCCTGCCACAGAGCAGAGTCTGCAGTGTCCAGCTGTCTGTCCATGAAGAGTGACTGGTCTAAAGGACATCCTCCAGACTTCAGTGCTGAACCTGGAGCTCCAGACACAAAGTAAGACAGCTGTCAGACTGTGAGCCTGATGGAATATGATGACATGAGGTTTAGGCCCGTCACAATAACAAGTTTTGCTGTGCGATGAATTGCGTAGGAAATTATTGCGATAAGCGATAATATTGTGTAATATTGTGCTTTTAAGACCATTTTTATTATTGTTGTAATTTTGACATTTTCAGACCATTCTTTAAACTTATATTATGATAATGAAGGCAGAAATAAACATGTATTCAACAAGAACATATAAATTGCAAACAAGAAAATTTAAATATCCAAAATAAATAAATAAAGACCTTATGAATACAAAAAAATTGACCAACTGGCCCTGATAACAAAAAGTTCACTGTAATAAAAAAAAAAAGTTTAAGTGGAGAGGCATAGAGACTAACATTCCTGAACAGTCAACACTTCTCTTGGCGTCTTGGCTTGTTGTTTTTTTCCTAACTGGGAACACTGGGCGGGCTGGTTGTGCTTTAGTTGCTCGTCCTTCTTTTAGTTTGGAGAGTTTGAAAACAAACGCGGCTCAGCGGCTCGTCCAGGACACTGGGTTAGGGTTGATGAAGCAGCTCACCTCGCTGAAGACGAGGCTCGGCACTGAACGCTCTTGTCCTCTGCTCTCTTTGGCAGAGAGACCAGGAAAACAAACACGCATGAATGTGGCCATTCATCACGGCCAGAAAAGTTACTGACTTCATTCAAATTGACCGTGCAATTAAGCGACTTATCACATATCATGACAGGCCTACTGAGATTATATAGCAGAGCAAGAAGTGAGGAGATCAAGAGAAGAGAGTGCAAAGAGAGAAATGACTGCTCCCTGCTCTGCAATCCAGCTGTTCAACCAAAACACATCTGGCTCTGTGCTGTTTTCCACAAACTATGATGCTGTTTGATGGTTTATCTGTTTTATGGTGTGTGTGATATGGCTCACATCACACACACACACACACACACACACACACACACACACTGGCCAAAGTCCACAAGCCCAGGACTTGAGTTAAAGTGTAGATCCTCCTGGTTAAATATTACTGCACTGCCAGTGGAAGTTGCTCAGTCAGTGTTTTACTTGAGTTAAAGTAATCTCTTTTATAATCTTTCTATATAATTTTTATATAACTTTAAAATAATTTATGCAAAAGTACATTTTCATTTCAACATCAAAGTTCAAGGTAAAAAAAAAAAACAAAACAAGGTTCAACACATTGCTGTATCACTTTGCCCAATGCATTTAGAGAACCTGAGAACTCTGGAAAAAATATAGTTTCTAACTTTGGCTAAATTTTTTATTTTATTTGTTTATTTATTTGTTTATTTTAACCTCTGGTGTGTGTGTGCAGACTGGGGCCTAAACAGTCTTGGAGCTGCATCAGTTGGCTTTGACTGGAAAGCTGAGACTCTTGTGGATTCAATGAGCCACATTTGATTCCTGTGTGATGATGTTGGCCCCCATAGCAGCCATTTCACTGCAGGCAGAGACTTTTGTCACACTGGACGTCGCTGGAGAAAATGACCTCTAGTGACCTCTAGGAGAATCACAGCCTCATCAAACTTTACAGACACAAACTAGAGAGCGAGGCCGTTCAGAGGAGCTCTGCTGCTCCAGCTGGACTGACAGTGAGGGCCAGTTCTGACACATTTCCACAACAAGGTTAAGAGAATATAGATACCTAAGAATCTCAATATGTATTGATCAGCTCCCAGGTGTCATGATAGTATCGATCAGGAGATCAGCATATTGTCCCAGCCTGAGTGTTGTAATACCTGACTTCTGGTCCTGGAACCAGACAGGAGCACTGGAACCCAGCATGAAGACCCACCTGGATGTGGAGGGGATCCAGACATTTGTTATGGGGTCTTCACTGGAGTCGTAACCATGGTGACTAATCTCAGGGTTAAGTCAAGGGGGTGTTGTGCTTTTTTGTTTGTTGGAAGCTTGTTGCTGCGAGTTTCTTCCTAACCCAGAAACTGTTCAGATGATTTGCTTTTGTTGTTGGTCAACTTTTCTTTTATGGATTCACGATAAAAATCACAAAAAAAAAACAAAAAAAACATGAGCTGTCTTTGTGGTAATCGGCTGCAAAAAGTCAAAGTGGATGTCATGCTGTTAACATGGACATTTCTTCTTCTAGTCCATGGGCCAGAGACCAATATTTCACTATTCGGTACCACTCAAAGGGACGAAGGCTACTTATATTTTTTAAATAGATACATGTCTGTAGATTATATTTTTGTATGATAGCCTTTCCAGGTGAGTAGCTAAATTTTGGTTATCAGCTCATGAAGTGAACCATCCCCTAAGGAAAACTGCATATTAAACGCAGGCGCATTACCTAGTTTACACTCATGGTTAGGTATTTTCTCAGTGTTCAATAATAGTGTGTTTGGTATCATTTTAAAGGAGACCCTCTAAGCTCTCATTTAAACCCAATTGTGAAGGTTTGTGACAAACATGGAGGTCACTGCAGCTCCTCAAACCATCAAAAGCATGTATTTTTTCACAATTTACGCATAAGTTATGTTCTTTCTTTCAGTCCCGTGGCATCTTGGAACCTCAGAGACATAAAACACAAGTACTTCAAAACTCACCTGTTTGTAAGCTTTCAGAAAATGTATAACCTGCCCATATTATTTTATTGTGAGAATTCAATATTTAGGCTAAGGCAGCGGTGGCCATCTTAGGAACCTGGCGAAAAGCTTGAATAAAGATGGAACCGGGACATTCCAGAATTGGAGGACATTTTCTGTCCCACCCATGAAAATTTAAATAATCCTTGCACAAAATACTACAACATGCACTTGTTTTGTAAATTATACTTTTCCTGAGACAAAATGTAAATATAGTTATAAAAAAGTGGTTTCAAAATATTATTCAAAATACCAAATAGGTCTCTAGCACCCCCTATATGGCATTTTTCTCGTCCCACCTTCATGGTGACCAGGTTATATATGAAATATAATGGTTAAAAAAAGTTTTAAATCTACTTTTTTTGGCAAGATTTTGTTGATATGTGTGTCTCTTAAAATTGTTAAAACAATTTAGTGAATCATAAACTTATTTTAAATAATAATAATTATGCACTTAAATTGTGTCCCACAACATGCGCGCAACCCTGTTACTGAAACCTATTTAGCCTGCAGAAGAAGAACAAATACAGTGAGTCAGATGACTCTGCAGAAATGACATCATCAAGGCATTTGCTAATGCCGTGGGTAGACCAAAGCTAAAGTCCTCTCTTTTATTTTTCATATTTTTCCAATCTTTTCAGCCTTGAGTAAGTGTGTCACCCTAACCAATGCAACCCTGTTACTCATATTCTCAGAAAAAACAAATACATTTTAAAGTTTTCCTTTTTTATTTATATAAGTAAGTTTGTCCTCAACCAGCTAGCATAGCAGCGATCATAGCTAGCATCTATTCCTGGCAAAAGCTTGAACATTAGCACTGATTTGCAACACTGTTACTTGCAACCCTGTTACTGAAAGATTTCAGTAACAGGGTTGCACTGTAGTAACAGGGTTGCATATCCCTCAGTTCACTCAGAATGGACAGTCTGTTATATATTACCATATTTTCCGGAATAATTTGCCATTTTTTCCTCAATCATGGTAAAAGGGCATTTCATCGAAAAACAAGACACTTTTACAAAATTGTTTGGGAGTTTTGGGATATCTGTGAGATTATGTGCAAAATAAATGAACACTGTCTTCTGGTGAAATGCCCCTTTAAGTTTGCAACAACTACCTGGATGGGATTATTAACTCAAAATTCATGTGTTCAGATTATGTTCAGATAATTTTCAATAAGTTAATAGGCATGCTTAATTACACTGATTTCTACAGAGTTCTTGCACACCACTGAGCGCTGCTGAAAAGTAGAGGCGCTACCGTGTCAGGCGTGATGCTGATGAACAGAGGAGACAGCAGTACTTCGAAAAAGAGAGAGAGAAGTGGAGGAAAGGTATAGAAACAGAGAAGAAGAAAAGGCAAAAAGATCTCAGTGAGAGAGAGCAGCGTGCCCAGCAAAAAAGCTGAAGAGAAGCGCATAAGAGGAGTAAGGCCAGGAAAAAGGCACTTAAAGAATTAAACACCCCCCAGCCAGCCCTGATTCTCCAGTCAGACCAGAATCTTCAGTCAACTCTCATCCTGGGACTTCAAGGTCAGGACAGAAGTTTAGGTTGTTTAGGAATGCAAGTTAGTGTAAACACAGATCACAAAGATATATTAGTGAAAAGAAAGGTGGTATCACTTTAGTATAAGACTACCCTTGTAATGAGTTATAAATGGTTTATAAATCAGGGTGTTAATTAGGTTGTAAATAGTTTATAAATCATCAACAAACAGTTATAAACAAGTTGTATTAGTTTTCATACATGCTCACTATTTGGCAAGATCAAATTACTGCTGCACTGTAAATGGTGATGTGTTTGGTGGTGTTAGTACCTAATTCATTAGTAAATTGTGATGTGTTTTACACTTTACAATAAGGCTCCCTTTTGCCAGTTAAATGTTAGTAACTCATTAGTAAATGGTCATGGGTTTTATATTTACAGTCAGGCTCAGAACAGTGAGTACAATAGATAGAGGTTGGTGTTGCCATAAGGCAGGTGGTCCCTTGAGTCTGGATGCTGACACAGTGCAGGAGGAGGTAGGGGCAGATGCTCCTACCTCAGTGTGCAAAGTGGCCTGTCGGTGTGATGCATCAAAGTGGACTGCTTGAACTTCAGTGCTGTACTTGCAGCTGTAGTTCTCTGAGAAGTCAATATAGACTGCACATTCGTTTGCTGGGAGGTTCAGCTTCAGGGCCCGTGAGAAAGTATGTTGCTGCTCCTGTTTTGTCCACCTCCTCTTTGAGAATCCAAAAACCTTCTCTGCCATTCTCTGCAGCCTGTACTTCTTTAGGATTTTGCTGGTAACTATTCCAGCAATTACCTGTCTGTCCTGCTCTCTTTTTGAATTTGTATATTTGGTGCGCACTTCTCAGCTACTGTTGTATGGAGCAACAGGGTATTCTTTAAGAATGTGTTTACTTTGGATCATGGAGTTGGATGGGCCTTTTTCATTCGTTGGAGCCACTTTTTGTAGTTTTCTGCCCACTGTTCAGCTTTCCTCAGCTGATCCTGGAGTTTCTCCAACTTTCTGGTTAACTTTGTTCTTGCAGCTCTCCTTCTTCTTCTCCCTAGATCACGTTGCCAAAAAGAAATATTAACATAAATATATTGTCACTTAGCCCTGGTACCACTTTACAGTAAGTCTACCTCTATAAAGGTTTATAAATGGATTATAAATTAGGTTATTAATTAGGTTATAAATACCTTACAATTCATCAATAAACAATTATAACTCCAGGATCAATTGAGGATGAAGTAACCCAAGCACTCACCTGTCAATGAGATTATTGCTCTCTCTGAGCTAGTTATCTATCTGTCTTCTGCAGATAACTAATGTTTCACCCTTGTCTATGTGTGAGTGTGTGTGAATGGTTGATGTGTGTTTTACCTTAGTTCCTTTACATTATGCATATATAACTTTTGTTGTTTGTTTTCTGTGTCTACAACATCTATTGCACGTCTGTCCATCCTGGGGAGGGATCCCTCCTCTGTTGCTCCCCTGAGGTTTCTTCCTATTTTTCTCCCTGTTAAAGGGGTTTTTTAGGGAGTTGTACCTCATCCGATACGAGGGTCCAATGACAGAGGATGTAATATTTCCTGTAAAGCCCTTTGAGACAAATTTGTAATTTGTGATTCTGGGCTATATAAATAGTGGGCAAAAAAATTACAAAAAGTGGCTCCAACGAATGAAAAATCCAACTCCACGATCCAAAGTAAACAAGTTAAGTGTGCCAGAACTCTGCAGAAATTAAGAAAAAGAAAAAATTAAGAATGCCTATTAACCTATTGAAAATTATCTGAACATAATCTGAACACATGAATTTTGAGTTAATAATCCCATCCAGGTAGTTGTTGCAAACTTAAAGGGGCACTTCACCAGAAGACAATGTTCATTTATTTTGCACATAATCTCACAGATATCCCAAAACTCCCAAACAATTTTGTAAAAGTGTCTTGTTTTTCGATGAAATGCCCTTTTACCATGATTGAGGAAAAAATGGCAAATTATTCCGGAAAATATGGTAATATATAACAGACTGTCCATTCTGAGTGAACTGAGGGATATGCAACCCTGTTACTACAGTGCAACCCTGTTACTGAGATTTCAGTAACAGGGTTGCAAGTAACAGTGTTGCAAATCAGTGCTATTGTTCAAGCTTTTGCCAGGAATAGATGCTAGCTATGATCGCTGCTATGCTAGCTGGTTGAGGACAAACTTACTTATATAAATAAAAAAGGAAAACTTTAAAATGTATTTGTTTTTTCTGAGAATATGAATAACAGGGTTGCATTGGTTAGAGTGACACACTTAATCAAGGCTGAAAAGATTGGAAAAATATGAAAAATAAAAGAGAGGACTTACCTTTGGTCTACCCACGGCGTTAGCAAATGCCTTGATGATGTAATTTCTGCAGAGTCATCTGACTCACTGTATTTGTTCTTCTTCTGCAGGCTAAATAGGTTTCAGTAACAGGGTTGCGCGCATGTTGTGGGACACAATTTAAGTGCATAATTATCAGGGCCGCCCCTCCCTACACGCAGAACACGCAGCTGCATAGGGTCTCACGATCCATGGGGGGCCTCATTTTGGCGATGCCCGTGAGACTAGGGAAACAAGTCAGCCCAAGCCAGGAGGAGAGGAAAAAGAGACCAGTAATCTGACACCCCACCGCACACGTTGTTGCAATGATTGACAGCAGTCTGCATCTGACCAATCAGTGGTCAGATGCACAGACACTGCTGCAGGTGAGGAGAGAGATGGCTTCAAAGAGGCATTTTGAATCTGGAGCTACTAAGAGGAAAAAAAAAATCAAAACAAGAGGAAGTTCATACTTCACTTGAAGGTGGGTATGTTGTGGAAATAAATGTCAAACTTTGTGGCCCCACATAAACACCTCAGCTGCTCCTCATAATGAGATAGAAGAGAGACTACTGTAAGTCTCATTTGTCATTTGTCTGCATATGCATTCACCTCTGTGAAAAAGGAGTGGTAAATTGACCAGTTGGTGGTCGTATATTAGCTTAAGTTCATAGCCTATGAATATATTCATCAATAAAGAAGATCAATTTAAGGCTATTTGAATTGAATTTATTGCTTATATGCTTGTTTAGTTCACTGACCTGTTTTCAGATATTTGCCAGGCTGAAGTTACTTTTTTTTTTTTTTTTTTTTTTAGGAAAATATCTTTTGTTAAAATTATTTTTTTTAATTGATGACTATTTGAGACTCATATTTATTTATTTATTCTAGTTTGAAGTTATTTTTTTAGCTGACTCATACAGTACTCCAAATAAAATTCCGCTTGGGGCCCCAGTTTGGCCAGGGGTGGCCCTGATAATTATTATTGTTTAAAATAAGTTTATGATTCACTAAATTGTTTTAACAATTTCAAGAGACACATATCAACAAAATCTTGCCAAAAGAAGTAGATTTAAAACTTTTTTTAACCATCATATTTCATATATAACCTGGTCACCATGAAGGTGGGACAAGAGAAAAATGCCATATAGGGGGTGCTAGAGACCTATTTGGTATTTTGAATAATATTTTGAAACCACTTTTCTATAACTATATTTACATTTTGTCTCAGGAAAAGTATAATTTACAAAACAAGTGCATGTTGTAGTATTTTGTGCAAGGATTATTTAAATTTTCATGGGTGGGACAGAAAATGTCCTCCAATTCTGGAATGTCCCGGTTCCATCGTTATTCAAGCTTTTCGCCAGGTTCCTAAGATGGCCACCGCTGCCTTAGCCTAAATATTGAATTCTCACAATAAAATAATATGGGCATGTTATACATTTTCTGAAAGCTTACAAACAGGTGAGTTTTGAAGTACTTGTGTTTTATGTCTCTGAGGTTCCAAGATGCCACGGGACTGAAAGAAAGAACATAACTTATGCGTAAATTGTGAAAAAATACATGCTTTTGATGGTTTGAGGAGCTGCAGTGACCTCCATGTTTGTCACAAACCTTCACAATTGGGTTTAAATGAGAGCTTAGAGGGTCTCCTTTAAAATGATACCAAACACACTATTATTGAGCACTGAGAAAATACCTAACCATGAGTGTAAACTAGGTAATGCGCCTGCGTTTAATATGCAGTTTTCCTTAGGGGATGGTTCACTTCATGAGCTGATAACCTAAATTTAGCTACTCACCTGGAAAGGCTATCATACAAAAATATAATCTACAGACATGTATCTATTTAAAAAATATAAGTAGCCTTCGTCCCTTTGAGTGGTACCGATATCTGGTCTGGCCCATGGACTATTCTAAATATATCTTAATTGCATTAATATTAGAATATTGTAGTCCATGTAAATGTAGTCACAGAAAGTGACAGAGTCTGCTTATGACAATTGTAAGAACCTTGGCTAAATGTCAAGTGTCCCATTGTCATGGTTGTTTGTTTTTTACTTTTTTTTTTTTTTCTTAGATTATAAGATTTCAGTTAAAACGTAATGATGTCTAAACATAAACAAACTGCTTTCATCTCCACAGGGACAGGAAGAGGAGTCGAGGTGATGTGAAGGAGCAGCTGTCCTGCTGTGCTTTGTGTCAGGAGCTCCTGAGGGATCCAGTCTCCACCAGCTGTGGACACTGGTTCTGCAGAAGGTGCATCACCTCATACTGGGACCAGTCTGATCCATCAGGAGATCCTGCCTGTCCCCAGTGTGGAGAAAGATCCAGAACAAGACCTGGACTGCAGACACCCAGTCAAACCAGCCCAGTGGACGGCGGTCTGCAGGAGGTTTTAGACGAGCATAAGATCAGTCTGAGGAGGACATGTGAATTTGTGACAGAAGGAACTGCTGCAGCAGGAACTGGAACCCCCCTCAACAGGATCTACACTGAGCTCTACATCACAGAGGGATGGAGGGAAGGGGTTAATACCCAACATGAGGTGTGGCAGCTGGAGACAACATCCAAGAGGGCGACCCTCAGTGACACTCCAGTCAAGTGCCAGGACATCTTTAAACCCTTACCTGACCAAGACACACACATCAGAGTAGTTGTGACGCAGGGCGTTGCTGGCATTGGAAAAACCTTCTCAGTGCAGAAGTTCACTCTGGACTGGGCAGAGGGCTTGGAAAACCAACATGTCAGTCTTGTGGTTCTGCTTTCGTTCCGGGAGCTGAACTTGATCAAAGATGAGCGCTACAGTCTTCTCCAGCTGCTCCGTGTTTTCCATCCAACATTACAGACGGTCACAGCAGAGAAGCTCGCCGTCTGTGAAGTCGTGTTCATCTTTGACGGCCTGGATGAAAGCAGGTTTTTATTGGATTTCCAGAACAATGAGGTCGTGTCTGATGTCACACAGACATCATCAGTAGACGTACTGTTGACAAACCTCATCAATGGGAATCTGCTTCCCTCGGCTCTCCTCTGGATAACTTCCAGACCTGCGGCGTCCAATCAGATCCCTCCTACATGTGTCGACAGGGTAACAGAAGTGCGAGGGTTCACTGACCTCCAGAAGGAGGAGTACTTCAGGAGGAGATCCAGTGATAAGAAGCTGTGCAGCAGAATCATCTCACACATCAAGGCGTCCAGGAGCCTCCACATCATGTGCCACATCCCAGTCTTCTGCTGGATCACTGCTACAGTTCTGGAGCACATGTTGACTACAGACCAGAGAGGAGAGCTGCCCAAGAGCCTGACTGAGATGTACTCACACTTCCTGCTGGTTCAGACACAGAGGAAGAAGCACAAGTACGATGAGAGACATGACAGGAGTCAGCAGGAGCTGATGGAGACTGACAGGGAAGTTCTTCTGAAGCTGGGCCGGCTGGCGTTTGAACATCTGGAGAAAGGCAACCTGATGTTCTACCAAGAAGACCTGGAGGAGTGTGGTCTTGATGTCACAGAGGCCTCGGTGTACTCAGGAGTGTGCACAGAGATCTTCAAATCAGAGTGTGTGCTCTTCCAGAGAAAAGTCTACTGCTTTGTTCATCTGAGCATTCAGGAGTTTCTCGCTGCAGTCTACATCTTCCACTGCTACACCAACAAGAACAAAAATGTACTGAACAAATTCCTGGGAAAGGGCTGGGCTACATTTCACATAAGTGACCTATCCATGTATAATTATGGTGATGATTATGATTATTTGTTTAGTAGATACGGAGACAGTGAACAATCCCTGGATGTATTCCTGGGGGCGGCAATGTTCAAAGCCCTGAAATGTAGAAATGGCCACCTGGACCTCTTTGTCCGTTTCCTTCATGGCCTCTCACTGGAGTCCAACCAGAGGCTCTTAGCGGGCCTGCTGGAGCAGACAGAGAGCAGACCAGAAGACATCCAGAGAGTCATCAACAACTTGAAGATGAGACGAGCAACAGATATCTCTCCTGACAGAAGCATCAACATCTTCCACTGTTTGATGGAGATGAACGACCTCTCAGTGCATCGGGATATCCAAGAGTTCCTGAAGTCAGAGAACAGATCAGAGAAGGAACTCTCTGAGATCCAGTGCTCAGCTCTGGCCTACATGCTGCAGATGTCAGAGGAGGTTCTGGATGTGTTGGACCTGAAGGCGTACAACACATCAGATGAGGGACGAGCGAGACTGATCCCAGCTGTGAGGAACTGCAGGAAGGCTCGGTTAGTCCTGATGTCAAATCAGCATTATACAAACAGTGTAGAGCTGCTTATTTTATTATTATTATTATTATTACTATTATTTTTGCACAATAAAAGCAAAACATCAGAACAACAATGAAATAACAATAACAATGTGCAGGTGAGCTACAGAAAACCCCTAGGGGCTTATAAGAGAATCCCACCTCAAAATTTGATTACATAAAAAAAAGAAAAAATGTCAACAAACCAACAAAAAAGAGCAAATATACATTAAATCAATGCAGTAAATGTGTGTAAAGGTGTGTAAGAAAGAGTGTATAGACCTATGTGAGTATGTGTACATGTGTGAGTGTACATGTTTATGTATGAATGTGAATATGAATACGAGTGTGTGAAGGCAAAATACGAAACAAGAAGACCAAAGTAGTAAGTTAAAGTTAAGTTAAAGTTTGGTTCATCAGACATGTCCTTAGTTGACATTTATAGTTTCTTAGAGAGGTAGATTGGAGTGCAACTTGGATGTAACTGTTCCACAGTTGTGCTCCTTCATATCTAATAGAGAACTGACATAATCCAGTGCAAAACATTGGAAGGTGTAGACATTTAGAACGTCTTGTATTATAATTATGTACATTTGTATTCAACTGGAAAAATGAACTACAAGGCTGGGGAGGTGAAGCCGGGTGATGGAGGATTTTATAAATGAAAACACAAGTTAGGTATTTATGTATGTTGAAAATTGACAAGATGTTGAGCTGAATGAACAGAGGGGCTGAATGATCAGTCCTGTTGCTAGATATGGCAATTCTACAAAACCGTTTCTGCAAAGTATACAGCTTGTTAAGATGAGTAGGATAAGTAGCTCCCTAAATGATATTGCAATATGTGAGGTATGGGTAGATTAAGCTGTGATAAAGAGTTAGTAAACATTTCTGATGAACCAAACTTCTGAATTTGCCAATGATACCAATGGACTTTGAACTTTTATTGCACACAACATTAATATGTTTCTTCCAGCTTAAAGCTCATCAGTATGCACACCAAGAAAACTTGCGGTTGAGACCTGGATAATTGGGTCTCTTCCAATAAAGACGCAAGAATTAAATTTACAGTATTTTTTGTTTTTTGATGTAAATATGATAAAATTGGATTTTTTAACATTAAGAGATAATTTGTTTAATTTAAACCATTTGGAGATGTTTTCCAGATCCTTCTTAGCTCTATCCATTCGAACAGAGAAATCAGCGTGTGCAAGAAATAAGTTGGTATCATCCGCAAAAAGTACTGGAAACAAGGAGGATACTGCAGCAGGCAGGTCATTGATATAAATAAGGAACAGAAGTGGACCTAAAATTGATCCTTGCGGGACCCCACATGTTATAACAGCTCTATTAGATGTCCATCCATTGATTTTAACAAACTGTTGACGATTATAAATGTAATTACAAAACCATTTATAAGTAGATAGATAGATAGATAGATTTATTTATGGATTAAGACGAATAAAACACCAATCCATAGGATGACATGCAAAAGTACAAAACTTACTTCCAGCATGGTCCTTGGTGTTACACACAAGAAACAAAATAGACAAGAAACAGAGAAAGTCAAGACAGAGGTCATACAAAAATAGGTGGGAACAGAAGACATCCCATAAAACAAATAACAATTAAAAAGCAGTAAAACTATCTAGAATCAATGCACATTCACCTTCTTCCATAAAAGCTGCTTGACCTGCCTTTTAGAAATTTCTCTAGATGTTAGGAGTCTTATAGCAGTGGGCAGACAATTCCATGCCATGATCCCAGTGTAGAAAAAAGAATTTTTAACTGCATTATTACACACTCTGGGGACAACACAGGAGCGGATACTGGCCCTCGTGTTATGACCATGGTGTGTGTGGACCATGGTAACACCAGAGCATAAGTATTTGGGAGCCTGCCCATTTACAATGCTAAACATATGGTTTAGCTTTTGTTGTTCCACTCTTAGGTGAACAGGAAGTAGACCAGCTCTTGCAAACTCCTCCCTGCCAATATGAGTACGGGGGGGTGCATTTAACAGGTACCGAATAACATTGTTTTGCATCACTTGGAATTTCACAGTCAGCCCAGAAAACCATGAAGAACACGCAAAATCCACATGACATTGAATCAGAGTTACTAATAATTTCTTCACAGAAGGTCTAATGTACAGAAGATGCGATCTAATGTCGCATCTTCTGTACAGTTAAAATCCCCACCCAAGAATAAAAAATCCTCCGCAGCACAGCCATTTAAAACATCAATTACTTTCAATAAAAACTGCTTCCTCTCTGCACCGGCTGTTGGGGCATAGATGTTGATAAAAACAGCTTTAAAATGGTCGAACTGAGCTCTGGTCAAAAGCAACCTGCCATCAATAAAATGTTGGACCTCCAGGGAGTTGGGCTTAAAAGCCTTGGAGAAGAGGAACCCCTCTCCTCCACTAAGGGACGTGTGGTGGCTTAAAATCACCTCCCCTCCCCATTCCCTCCTCCACTCAGCTTCATTTTTAAAATCACTGTGGGTTTCTTGTAAAAAAAGAACATCTATTTTTTTTGTTAAGGCCGTTTCAAAGATAAATGCGTGGCGTCTGTGAGAGTCGGCTCGAGCTCTGTCGCTTCACTCGCTATAAACTGCTCTTTTAACCAAATTCCTATGGTCTTTAAATTGCCCTTTTACACTAATCCGGTATTTTATCTGTTGTCTCACTTTCGGGTGGCCAATTTTAATAATCAGACAGACCGATCGCCTGTTTTTTACCCATTTCAGTAGTCAGCACCACTGTCCCGAGCCGCCATTGTCTTTCACCGGCTTTTAGCTTTTTTACTCTCTCTCTTGCTTTTTTCGTAACCAAGCGGGCTGGGCTGCCCTCCTCCACCTGGAGGAGCCCCCAGTAGCTATTTCGGCTCTCATCCTAATTCAGTCAACTCACTATTACCTGCCCTGGCTGCTCCTGTTCCTGAGTCTGACAGCGTGGGAAAATCCCTGTGAGCGGTCAACCAGCTAGCTTACCGGACACCTAACCACCTCACCGGGCCCAGTATTTGGGCCCGTGCCGGTAAGACTCATCTCCTTGTACTGCTCAAACCGTCCTCTCTCTGTGCCACTTCAACGCCGTGGACTCCATTCGGAGTCCTTGTGTGTAAGTTTCCACTGCCTCTCATGCTGAGACTACACTAGTGATCCAGCTAGCAGCCAGCCGAAAAACCGCACAAACACTGTTGCTGCCGGAGCTGTTTTCTGTGTTCACAGGCCACCATCTATTCCAACCATGGCTCCACGTACCCCACCACCCACCACCATCCCCTGCGAAAACTGCCAGAAAGCAGAAAGAAGCATTACCCACCTTAAGGAAGACATCCGACGGCTCTCAGACGAACTCCGGAAAAAAGACTCTCTTCTCTCCGACTGCATTGACACCGCAGCCGCACAGTCCAAAGTCATCTCCACCATGAACTCAGCCTTTGCCGACACCATCCACTGGGACCCGGCATCATCACCCTGCCTCCGGCCCTCCTCCTGCTCAACCCCCAGCTCACAGGCTCCTTGGTCAGCGGTAGTGCGAAAAGGGTTGAGTGGGCGCTCCCGCATTGCCTCGCCTCCGTCCCTCAACCTCTCAAACCGCTTTTCCACATTACAACCTGATGTCTCTGCTCACCCTGCTGATGTTCCCGCTGTCGACGCTGTTCCAGTGGCTGTCTCCCCGCCTTCCCCTCCAACACAGCCGGACCACGTCCCAGCTGTGACGGCGACTGCAGTTGCGGCAGCGATGGAAGTTTCTCCACTTGCTGATGTGTCGGCTCCTCCGGCGGCGGTCGCAGCGACCGCGGTCCCATCTCTAGCTGCTACGTGGTCCAGGAGCGGAGCCAGACCAAAGGACTCAGCCACTGCTCCACAAAACCGATCCACGCACCTGCCGCCTTCGACGGATGTGGTCCCTGGCGACCACTCGGCCTCCTCTCAGCAGAATAGACAGCTGGGGAAGTCCTCTTCCTTCCGCTGCAGGTTGCTGAGAGAGGCTGTAAACAGATGCTCTGGGGGCCTCCCTCGCCCCCAGCCCCCGGAGGAACTGTCCCCAAAGCTGGATCACAGCCGCACATCTGGAACTGTGGCACCCACAGCGGTTGTTCCATCCTTCTCCTCTGCCGCTGCTGCTGCCCTCGCTGTGAACCAGGCGCCCACTCCCGACGGTGCTTTTGGCCGGGCCCCCGCTCCTCTTTTTCCCCCCACCGCCTTAATTGTTGGAGACACCATAGTCCGAAATGTCCGCTTCGCAAACGCGATCACGCACTGTTTTCCCGGCGCTACTACCTCTGACATCCTGGAAAAACTCCCCGGACTCCTGGACTCATCCCCACAAACAGTTACCAGAATCATAGTCCACTGTGGCTCAAATGACACTGCCCGACAACAGTCGGAGCTGATGAAAGCAGATTTTATCCGCCTTGTCAACCTCCTCAGTGGAAAAACTGCTTTTATTTCCGGCCCAATCCCGACTCTGGGCCGTGGCGCAGGACGTTTTAGCAGGATTCTTTCTCCATGTTTGCAAGAGACGGTCTTCACCTAAACACGCTGGGAAACCACATGCTCGTTGCCAACATACAGCATGCCATACAGCACACCCGCAAATGACTCCTAGCATCGCACACGTGCCAGCTTGATGGCTCTTCCTCCCCCATGCCCATGCCCATAACAAACTCTGTTACTCCACTATCCCACACTAGCTCCCCCTTGTGGGGAAATCAAGCTACTGCTCCTGCCCTTTCTATCCCTGTCGGTGCCTGGACCTCGAAACCCTCCTGGACCACCGTGTCTACAGCGACGGACCAACATCTGTCCAGCCGGACGTGCCGCCCCAGCTGGACATCACGTGACCGTGGGAAGTGGTTGAGACCAATCCCGCTGCTCCCAGCGGGCACGAACACTGGGACGGCTTCCCCACCGAGTCGGTTCGGATTATTAAATGCCCGCTCCATTGCCAATAAATCCTTCTCCCTTAATGAGCTATTCACTAGCAGAAACTTGGATGCACTTTTCCTCACAGAGACGTGGCAGAGAGATGGGGAGTTCATTCACTTAAATGAACTATGCCCTCCCGGCTGCTCTGCAGTGGGCCAGCCCCGCCCCCGTCGCCGGGGTGGAGGTCTCGCTGTTGTGTACCAGGACAGGTACACATACAGAATGATGAGCTCTGATGAGTTTCCCTCATTTGAATCACAGATGATCAGAGTCGGCTCCTCCAATGTCTTTTACTGCTTTTTAATTTACCGCCCCCCCGGCCCTACAGGTGCCTTCTTAAATGATTTTAGTGAATTCCTAACATCAATAATAAAGTTGGAGAAGGTTTTAATTCTTGGGGATTTTAACCTACACATTGATGATGACTCATCTAGCCCAGCAGTGGAATTTTTATCTATGACTGACACTTTTAATTTAAAGCAGCATGTATCTGGCCCCACCCACAGAAAGGGACACACCCTGGACCTTGTTTTCTCACTGGGCGTACATGTCACAAATGTATGTGTTGAGGATGTCCACCTAAGTGACCACTGTGGTGTGCTTTTTGATTTGTGTGTGCCTCTTGAGCCCAAGCCTGCACCTATAAGGGCCAAGAGGAGGATTATTACCGAGACCACAGCCCAGAGATTCTGTGCATTGTTTGATCCCTGTCTTTTTAATGAGTGCTCTGATGTTGATGGTGCTATACAGTGCTTTGCCACACACTGCACCTCTATCCTTGACCAGGTGGCCCCCCTGAAATCTAACGTTATTCGCAAACAGGCCTGTCCCTGGATGAATGAAAATATTTTAAAGTTCAGGAGATCATGTCGTCAAACTGAGCGCCTCTGGAAATCCACTCAGCTTGAAGTACACAGGCTATATCTTAAGGACTGTATAGCCACCCTTAATGAAATGATAAAAGAGGCAAGATCGGAATACTTTCAGCATCTAATTGCTGCAAACAGGAGGAGTCCCAGTCATCTTTGACACTATACACTCCATTGTGTCCCCCTCTGCCCTTGCTGCCCCCGTGTCTTGTAAAACCGACAGCAATGACTTCTTGATCTTTTTCTCTAATAAAATTAGAGACATCAAAAGCAACATTCCACCTCCCGCTTGCTGCTCGACCCAAGTGGACCCCTCCCCCCAAATCTGGTCCGCCTTTAATTCTGTGACACTGAAGGAAATTTCAACACTTTTAAGTAAAATGAAACCCTCCTCCAACTCTGCTGACATCGTTCCCCCTAAGCTTCTTGCCAGTGTCTTTGATACAATTGGGCCTTGGATCACACAGATTTTTAACTTATCACTCTCGACAGGCTTGTTTCCCAGCTCCTTCAAACAGGCCATTGTGGAACCTAAATTAAAGAAGACCAACCTGGACCCCACAGAACCAAATAGCTACAGGCCGATATCTAAGCTCCCTCTATTGGCCAAAATCCTTGAGAAGGCTGTGGCCAAACAGCTTACAGCCTTCATGGAGACACACCAGATCTTTGACAATTTTCAGTCTGGGTTCAGACAACGGCATTCAACGGAAACTGCTCTATTAAAGGTGACTAGTGACATCATGATGTCTGCTGACTCAGGGAGATCCACGGTCCTGGTCCTGCTGGATCTCTCCTCGGCATTTGATACAGTGGACCATACCATCATGATGGACAGACTGAGGGACCAGGTCGGGATGTCAGGCCCTGTACTGAGCTGGTTCCACTCCTACCTGACTGGTAGAAGCTTCAGGGTGTCTATCAACAACACCCAGTCCGACCCAGCTGACCTACCGTGCGGTGTGCCTCAAGGATCTGTCCTGGGGCCACTCCTGTTTTTGTTATATGTTCTCCCCCTTGGCCAAGGGTGAAACCCCCTTGGTTTCACCCTTTTGCGACTGGACAGGACAAGGACTGTGGGGGGCGGTGTCTGTGTATACATGAATGATCTGTGGTGCAGACAATATTCCATCAAATGTAAAGTCTGTGACGACCCTAATGTAGAAATTCTCGGTATGACTTTAAGACCGTTTTATTTACCTAGAGAGTTTGGATGCATTATACTGTTTGTGGTTTATGTGCCCCCGAAAGGAAAGGCTGCACTTGCAGCTAGGATTATTGCAGACCATGTTCATGAACTTCAACTGCACTATCCAGATGCACCGACTATTGTATTAGGAGACTTTAACCAGTGCTACTTGGATGCTTTGCTGCCGGGATTTGAGCAGTATGTGAAAGATGGGACCAGGAAGAATAACATCTTGGACAAATGCTACGTGAACATCACTAATGCATATGTGGCAAGGGTGGGGCCGCCTATCCTAAGCTCTGACCATAATGTTGTGTATATGATCCCTGTGTATAAGTCTAGACTTAGGAGAGGTAAACCAGAAAAGAAAACGATTAGACTATGGACAAATGAGAGCAGAGAACAGCTAAAGGCATGTTTTGATTTGACAGATTGGAAGATTTTCTATGGTAACTCATTAAATGAAACCATTATTGTCATTAATCACTACATTAACTTTTGTGTGGAGTTGGTTATTCCAACAAAAGAGATTAAAATCTACCCAAATAACAAATCATATGTGACAAAGGAAATAAGGGAAATTATAAATGCAAGGAATAGAGCCTTTAAGAATAAGGATTTAGCTACACTGAAACTGACAGAGAAAAAGTTACAAACCAAAATGAGAGAAGCAAAATCGGCACATAGGCAGCGTCTTGAGGACGCATTCAAAACTAACAATAACAAAAAGGCTTGGGACACTATGAAATCTATGACTGGGATGTCCTCTCCAACCAAGCCTATTGTGACAGACAATGAACTTGATCTTGCTAACGTACTGAATGTTGGTTTTACCAGATTTGAGACCTTAGATGGCTCTGATAAATGTGCTGAACTCCTTAAAGGCGTAACACCTGCCCCATCAGATAGAATTATCATCACTGAGGAGGATGTCAGGAAAGTGTTTCAGTGTATCAACACAAGGAAAGCCGCAGGGCCAGATCAGTGTAGTGCTTTTGTCCTGAAGAACTTTTATTATGAGCTAGCTCCAGTGTGGCAACCTCTGTTTCAAGTCTCTTTAGATACACTCTCAGTCCCTCAGTGCTGGAAGACCTCCTATATCAAACCATTACCAAAAACCAAATGTCCCAAGGAATATAAGGATTATAGACCAATAGCCCTTACCTCAGTGGTCATGAAATCACTTGAGAAGATATTGCTACAGCATCTTATTATATGTACACAGGATAAAGTCGACCCATGTCAGTTTGCTTATAAGAAAGGATGCAGCACAGAGGATGCAGTCGTCACGCTAGCTCACCTTATTACAAAACACTTGGACAGGTCTAATACTAACTATGCTAGAGCTCTCTTTCTAGACTTCTCATCAGCCTTTAACACAATACAATCTGATATTCTTGTGTCAAAGATGATGAAGCTAGAAGTAAACCCATATTTAATCCATTGGTATGCCTCCTTTCTTTCAGAGAGGGTTCAAATGGTAAAGGTGAACAATACCCTTTCATCAGCAATAACAACAAATGTTGGTGCTCCCCAGGGCTGCGTGAGTTCAGCTGTACTCTTCACCCTCTACACTGACGACTGTCGTCGGGAGGAGAGTTTATCGGACTGTTTTCAGGTGGGTCACTCTGACTCATCACATTACATCTTAAAATACTCCGATGACACAGTCCTGATCTCCCTACTAAACAGCAGCAGTGACCCTGGGACACACCAACAAAAAGTTGATAGAGTGATGAAATGGTGTGACAACAATGCTCTCCTGACTAATACAAAAAAGACTAAAGAGATTGTGTTTGGTAAAGCACCAGAAAACCACAACTCCCCTGTTAACATTCATGGTGAAAACATCGAGCAAGTAAGCTCATATCCATACCTTGGTGTAGTTATTGACCACCTGCTGTCTTGGAAGGATCAGGTTGAAACCATTTGTAAGAAAACAAAATAAAGAATATACTTTCTCCGTCGCTTGAGATCCTTCGGGGCAAGTAGAGAGATCCTTCTTTTGTTTTTTACATCTGTCATTATGAGTGTCCTCCAGTACTGTAGTACTACCTGGTATGGATGTTTGTCTGTGGCCTTAAAATCACAATTGATGCAGCAACTGAACATCTGCTCTAAGATTGTTGGCCAACCACTTGAGAAACTCTATGAATCCTCCTATAACAACAGTGTGCTGAGGCTAGCAAGGAACATCACCTCTAACTGTAGACATCCGTTAAATGGGAAATATGAGCTTATGCCCTCACGAAGAAGATATAGAGTACCGGGCTTCAGCGAGGTCAGACTGAAGAAGTCATTTGTACATCAGTCAGTCCTACAACTAAATCAAACTCTAAACCACTGATCAAGAGAAAATGTTGATTATGCCTCTGTCTTGTATGTGTCTGTTATGAATTGTATGTACAGTACATGTGTGTCTGCTCTATGTGCTGCATGTGCTTGGCACTTTTTTGTGCTCTATGTTGTTTTCTGTCTGCTCTATGTGCTGCATGTGCTCGGCACTTTTTTGTGCTCTATGTTGTTTTCTGTCTGCTATATGTGCTGCATGTGCTCGGCACTTTTTTGTGCTCTATGTTGCTTTCTGTCTGCTCTATGTGCTGCATGTGCTTGGCACTTTTTTTGTGCTCTATGTTGCTCTCTGTTGCTTTATGTGATTATGTCTGCATACAGGTGCTGTGTCGTACAACCAATTTCAGTATTACTGACAATAAAGTTGTATCGTATCGTATCGTATCACATTATCCAGCAATTTGATGACGTCTCCTACCACTTGTTCGCAGACGACATTCAGATCTACTGCTCTTTCAAGACCTGTGAGTTCCAGAAACTGAGCTCACTAATGAACTGCCTATCTAAGGTTAAACAGTGGTTAAGTGACAACAGCCTCCAGCTGAACCCCAGTAAAACGGAGACCCTCATCATTGCCCCCAACAGTGTGATCCCAGGGATTAAGCAGCATCTTGGGGACCTGAGCCATTCAGTGAAAACTAAAATGAGAAACCTGGGTGTCATCTTTGACCAGTCCATGTCACTAGATCACCACTGCAAACAACTTGTGAAGAACTGTTTCTTTCAGCTGCGCAACATCTCTAAACTTAGACCCAAGGTGTCCAACAAGGAACTAGAGATGATCATTCATGCATTGTGTCTTCCCGTTTAGACTACTGTAACAGCCTTTTTACATGCCTTAACAAAAGGGAGCTGGCCCGACTACAATCGGTACAAAATGCTGCTGCGAGGCTTCTGACCTGCACTAACAGGAGAGCTCATATCATGCCCATTCTCACCTCTCTCCATTGGCTCCCTGTTTTATACCATTTCCATTTTAAAATTCTTGTGCTCACTTTTCGAGCTCTACATGGCCAGGCCCCGGCTTACATTGCTGCCTTGATCCAGCCGTACAGTTCGACTCACAGCCTGAGGTCCTCACAGCAGCACCTACTGATGGTCCCTCGCACCTCTTTTAGCACGCGAGGGGACAGGTCTTTTAAAGCGGTGGCCCCACGCCTCTGGAACGACCTCCCACTAGCCCTCCGGTCCATGGACTCAGCAGAGTCTTTTAAAAAACACCTTAAGACACACTTGTTTAAACAGGCATTTTATTCCTAACTGACCCAGGGCTGTTAAGCACTGACCGCACCTTATGTACTGATTGCATATTTTCTTTTTTTATTGTTGTAATGGTACTTGGTATTTTGTATTTCATATTTAGACACTGACCGCACTTTATGTCCTGATTGCATTTGCACTGATTGTACTGTTTGCTTTTTCTTCTTCTTGCTTTATTGTCGTAATGGTACTTGGTATTTTGTATTTCATATTTATTATATTTATTATTTAACTGGTATTTTTAACCATTGTATTGTGTATTGTACAGCACTTTGTGCCTCTGGCTGTGAAAAGCGCTCTATAAATAAAATTTACTTACTTTACTTACTTACTTAAAAGCTCGTTTCCTTGCATCTCTTGCACCATTTACATTTAAAACCCCTAGTTTAAAAACATCCATGATAAAAACACCAGTTTCTTTAGTCTGTAAATCTCTTGCTCAGTTAGCCCAGCTTCTTCCTTTTTGCTCATACTTGTTTTTGCTGATAAATAAAAACATCCAATATCTGGAAAATAATCCTCTATCTTAACTCCATGTTGGTTTTTTGTTTGCTGTAGAAAACATTTAATTTTTTCAGGACTGTACAATTTTGTTTCTTGACTCTTACTCATATTTGGGATGTCACTGCTGTCCGACACACACTCATCACTCTCACTGTCATCTGAAATCTTTTTACTTTGTCTCTCCTCCACCATTTTACTGCTTTTTGCATCATTTGTGTTTCTGCTCTTTTTTCTTCTTTTTGCTGCTTTTGGTTTTACAAACATTTCTGTTTCCTCCTCCACCTGCTCACTCCATAGCCCACTGCTTTTACCCTTGTCCTCTTTTCCTCCACTGCCTCCTGCACACTGTTCACAGGGTTTTTCCTGCATATAAAATTACGAGGCGGCCGCCTCAGCCTAATTTCGTGCCGCCCCTGGCTCTCAAAACTCTGATGTCGGGAAAACTGTTATTTTCTGACAAGCGTTGTGGTAGATGGATGTCATTTTAACTGCAGTTGCAGCATTGTGCCGATGTGGTGGCGCTGTATCAACAAGAGTGCACTGGAAGTCGCTGCCAAAACTGCCAAAGAGGAAGAAAAGGGCCGCGAAATTCCCTTCCTGGAGGATTTTCTTTTGTGTTTCGGTTTCTTCGCTAGTGTGTGTGTTAATCGGCATCCTGGGGTCCGTTTCACGAAGCAGCTTCAACAAACTCCGAGTCTGAGCTGATCTACTCTGAGACAGGAAACTCTGAGTTTTCGGTTCCAGAACAGCTGATCTGAGTTAGTTTGATCACCTCGGAGTAGTTTCACCTGGAGTTAAGCGCGTGCACCACAGCTGTAAAAAGACAGCGTCAATGGAGCCCCGATTTGACGAGTCACCATGGCAACGGGGAAGCGTCGGGCTGCGTCTTTCACCCCAGTTGAATTGGAAATCTTAATGCATTCATACAGCGAGTTTGAACATGTTTTTTTTTTAAAAAGTGCAACACCGCTGCAGCGGCAAAGCAGAGGGAGACGGCGTGGGAGAACATCGCTGTTCGGGTCAATGCGTAAGTTTAAATGTAGTCTGTTGCAATCACAATAATATTACAGGGGAAAACTGCTTGAATGGCAGCCTATTAATTTATTTCATTTAGATACAATCCCGCAGGGGAGGGGCGCACTTGGCAGCAGCTTAAGATGAAATATAAACACATTGTTCAAACAGGTAAGACCTCGGCATAAACATCTATGCGCGGTCTTATAACCGTCTCCCGACGAATATTTAATTCTCTGCGCAGGAACACTGCACCTTCATCCACGGGATCGTTGTCGAAAGGACATGCCATGTTCGTGAAAAAATGTCACCACCTAACTACTAAAGGACTTCTAATAAAGGCCTACTGACTGTTTTATTTTTTTATTTTTTAAATAACAGACGTCAGAACTAATATGCCACGCCAAAACTCGCCTGCTGACTGAATGAATGAGGAAGTTAAATCCCGTGTGTGGCTGAAAGAGGGCGGACACTCTTTCAGCCACACACGGTCCCAACCAGGTTAGTTTCATGGAGTCTGTTACTGCGGTAACTGAGCGAGAGCTGAACTTACCTCCCTCTGTGAAACAGGCTAGAGTTCCCCCTCTGTCTCTGCTTTGACTTACCTCCCTTTGTGAAACGGGCTAGAGTTACCCCTCTGTCTCTGCTTTGACTTACCTCCCTTTGTGAAACAGGCTAGAGTTACCCCTCTTTCTCTGCTTTGAGTTCCCTCCCTGAAATGACGGAAAAGTCAGAGTTTCTGTCATTTCAGGGTTAACAGACTTAGAGTTTTCACTAAACCTGCTTTGTGAAACGGACCCCAGGTTTTCCGTGGCTGTTCAAACGTTACCGGTCCCTTCTACTTGCGCTTGTGCACTGCTGTCACACCTGACAAAATAATCACATCTCTTCAGTAACATGAATGATTACCTTTTAACTGCCTGTAACGGTAATTGTGTGCACTATTTCACCTGCACAGTTGACTCTCCTCGTCGCGAGGTCACTTTTTAAAGTAGTGGCTGATTGTACCACGCATATCTGCAACGCTAAAACATTAACGCTACACTGGAAACGTTTAAGAAACGGGACGTGGATGTAAAATAAACAATATTTACCTGTTTGAACAGCCACAATTTTCACTTGTTCTATTGGCAGATTTTTTTTAAAACTTATAACAAGCAAAAAACAACTTGTAGTAAGTAAAAAAAAATGGAACAATGGAACAAGGAAAAATTATCTTAAAACAAGTGAAAACAAAACAAGTTACTTTTTAGGCCACTGTCTTATCTTCAGTGTAATGAGGGTTTTTTTTGGACTAGAAATAACTATTCTTGGTAAGATTTCAAATTTTTGCAGTGAATTTAATGTTGAACAGGGCACCTTCTTATTTGTATTTATTTTTTAATAAAATATGCTTTAACATGATAATTGTCATTTTCTTAATTATATATTAGACTCCTAAAACACAAAATACGTTGCTTGTAAAAAGTGTTTGCTTGAGCCAGTTGAAGACGAGGTATACATGCGCGTGTGCGCATGATCAGGATGGTACCACCACCTCTGCCTCAATTTGAGCCAGGAAAAACCCTGGTTCACCCTCCTTTTCTAACCCTGCCTGCCTGTCTTCCTCACCTGCCTTCTCCTTCACCTGTTCACTGTTCTCACTCACACCACTTTCATTCATCTGTTTAGCTCCACACACACCACTCTCCTTCCCCTGCTCACTCACACCACTTCCATTCTGTTCACACACACTTTCATCCATTTTTCCTCCTTCCCCCTCCTTCTGCACGGTCTCATTCACACCGTTTCCATCCCTCTCACACACCACATTCACACTGACACCCGGTGCATCTGTGTTACTCACCCCGTGCTGTAGGTCGAACACATCGGCACGTTTCTTCTTTGTTCTCTGCGGAGCCGCAGTCGGCTGCTCGGATGAGGCGACCGGCCCCGCGGCAGCAGGCGGCAGAGCCGCGGGAGCCGCCGCTCCAGCGGCCGCAGATTCCCCCGGACCGGGCGGAGCCAGGTCCCCGCTCCCCGGACAGGACTTCACCGTGTGTCCCTCCCCTCCACAACCGAAACACTTCATCACTGATGAAGTGGCAAAAATCACGTACTCATAATCATCTACTTTGACTAGGAATCGGAGGTTAAGCTCCTCATCCCGTCTGTTCAGTATCATATAGAGCTGTCTCCTGTGAGACACGACGTGCTTCAGCAACGGAGACTTACATCCAGACCGGATCTTGCGGATCGGGGACACTACCTTCCCGTGTCTGGACAGCTCTCTGCTGAGAAACTCATCGGAAATGAAGGGGGGACATTTGACAGGACTACCTTTGGCGCTGGCTGTGACAAAGGCAGCACCTGGACGAAGCTGTCCTTCACGGTGATTCCTGTCTCGACGAGCCGGTTCACCTTCTCCACCCGGTCCAGGAAAATAACCACAGCACTGTTCATCCGAGCGGCCGATTTAATGCCGATGTGCCCGACCTTCTCCCCCACAGCGAGGCTGATTTCCTCCACGCTGCAGGGGAAAGTGGCCGTGATCTTTACCCCGTTTTTGCAGGTTAGGGATTTGAAATCCATAATAATAACTAGATAGTGAAGTAGAAAAAGCTCTCAGAGCTCAAGGAGCCAGTTCACTGAGGACTGACACTTTCATTCACTCTGATGGGTTTGTAAAGCACTTTGGAACTTACCTTCACAGGTGTATAACAAATAAAATGTATTATTATTATTATAATATAAATATAAATTAGTATTCTCAGTATTATTATTAATGCAATTGTTATAATAATTATTTCATTGATAAATGTCTTATAAATATCCAAAACACTGGAAATTATAGCTCCATATTTTATTCTTTATTCAGATTGAGGAACTGCAGGTTGTCAGAGAGCAGCTGTGCTTCTCTGGCCTCGGCTCTGAAGTCCAACCCCCATCTGACAGAGCTGGACCTGAGTGAGAACCACCTGCAGGATTCAGGAGTGGAGCTGCTGTCTGCTGGACTGGAGAGTCCAAACTGCAGCCTGAAGACTCTCAGGTCAGACTGCACTTTTTAATGATGACATAAATATATGGATATTGTTTGAATCATATAGCAGCACTAAATGTCTATAAGGCTGATATTGCTGTGAAGTTCATGTTGTGCTTTTTTAAAGTCGGGGCTGCTGCTTATTTTAGTTTTTGTGAGGATGGTTGGTCAGGTTCTGTATCATTGATGCATGCGTGTTTTGTGACGTTTGACAAGTAACTAACAACCGTCTCATGTGTCAGGAGACAGAGAGGTAAGATAAGGTAAGGTAAGGTCATTTTTATTTCACGTGTCATACACCAGAAAAGGTGCCCAGCCCACATGGGCTTACAAGACACACCAAGAAATACAATAAAGAGCAATAAACATAGTGAGCAAAAAGAGAACTCCTCCATATGTGTCACTCACTGTCAAGCAAATATAGGCCCAGTCAGTTAACTTGGGCAGTACAGCAAAGAACAACAACTTCAGTTTAAGTCAGGCAAACACATCAAACATAAAGCGCCCTCATACGCTGCTGATAAGCATTTAACACAAACTGAGCTAAATGAAATACTTTGGCACTAAACAAGTATTTAAGTCTGCACTCATCAGACAAATCAGGATGGTATACAGACATTTTCAGGAAAAGCTTCTATCTGAGATTATGATCAAATGGACAGAAAAACAAAAAGTGCAATTCATTTTCAACCTCATTCAGATCACACAGATGACATTTTCTATTTTCTTCTGGTGTTGAATGGAAACATCCGGTTTCATCTGCCAGAGGCAGGAAGCCACATCTCAGCTGGGCACAGACAGACCTCTGTGCTCTGGTTGGGAAATACACTTTATTAGACTGTACCTTCTCAGTTTAGCTTCATACAGAATTTCTGTTTCTAATTTTCAAGTAATATTGATTTAACTTGACTAACTCTACAGGATCATTTATTTCTGTTTTGGACAGTACTCTGGTCCAAGAACAGTTATTGGAAGATCCCAAAAGAGAATTGGTTTAGTAAGTCTGTTATCAGGCATGTTAATTAATCTGTTCCACAGTGGCACCATGTCACCCTGGTGCTGCACTCGGCATGGCTCCCAACCCAAATCACCACATACAGCAAGTTTGGGGGCCATTTTATGTCCACCAAGAAAACAAGGCATGGCTCTGTTCTGAACTGCATCACATTTAGTTTGCTCACAGTAACCCCAAACCCTGCACTGTAGTCTACAATAGGACAGACACAAGATTTAAACAGCTGTGTAAAGGTTTTATAAGCAAGATCTCTACACAACTTGACCTTATTCAGGACAGCACCCAGAGCCCGACCTGCACAGTCAGATAAGATTTTTATTCCTCTTTCAAAAGTAAAATGGGCATCTAGAGTAAGTCCTAAATATTTATAGTATTCAGTAAATGACAAAAGTGTTGGCCCAAATGAAACTTAATCATAGTGTGTAACTCACCCTTTTTCCTGAAATGCATAATCTGAGTTTTATCTTTATTTATCTTTAGTCTCCATTTACTACACCAGCAGCACACAATACCCAACAGATTTTGGAGATCAGTTCCAGTCTCTGCAAGGAGGACTATATCATCCACGTCTAGAAAAGTGCCAACCGTACAATCAGCCAGTCTAACGCCACAAGCTGCTGCTTCATCTCCAAAACCAAATCATTTCTATAGATGGTGAACAGAGTAGGAGAGAGCACGTCCCCCTGTTTAACACCAAATGGGGTAGGAAACCACCCTGTTCTATCATCACTGACCTGCACACATGCAACTGGGGCCTGGTAAAGAACTTTTAAAGCATTATACAATTTTCCATCTATACCAAATTTCAGTAGTTTGAAACTGAGAAGGTCATGATTTCTGCAGTCAAACGCTTTCTGAACATCACTGAAACAACAAAAAGTATGCTTCCCTTCTTGTATTCGAGCATGAACTATAGTAGTTAGTGAATATATGTGGTCAGTACAAGCTCTATTCTTACCAAAACCATTCTGTTGGTCTGCCAGCAGATCAGATGTTTCCAATTAACAATATAGTCGTTCATTAAGTTTACTAGAATAGAGTCTGTAGACACAACTCAGAAGACTTATCCCCCTATAGCTCAGAGGAACTCTAGGATCATTATTTTGAGATTCAGGGATAGGTTTTACTATAGATTTACACCAAACAGAAGGGACCGAGCTATACTCCAAAGAGATAGAAAAAAGATGAGCTAAAATTAGGGATAAGCAGGGTAATTTCAGTAGATCGTTAGGCAGGTTATCAATGTCAGTAGCCTTTCTTAGTTTAAGTGTGTCAACTGCCTTTTTAACTTCCCCTTCAGTAATACTAGCATTTAGGTACTGTGTGGCGGACCCTTGGTTTCAATGAATGAAGTGGAGAGATTCATAGGGGTGCTTAACTTTTATTGTCTGACGTAGCGGTTTTAGGCACGGGCGAACCGGGCAGCCGCCCGGGGCGGCATTTTTTCATGTCACGTGGGGGGCGGCACAGCGCCAAAAAAAAAAAAATCATCAGCGCTGCAAAGCAGTTTTCTATAACCGTATTCATCTGAATATAAGACCAGTGGTGGTTCTGCCTATGTTGCCGCCCTAGGCGAAATTACTGGCTTGCACCCTTTCATGTTACTACTCCAACCCCCCCCCCGCCCCCGCGGCACCATCAGGCGGCATCACGCGAGCCGGCCGTGGCACCAGCTGGCATCAGGCCGCTCACCTGTCAGATCCAGCAGACCTGACCGGGTGGGTGCGGTACCGGCCAGTGCCACGGCCGGCTCGCGTGATGCCGACTGATGGTGCCGCGGCATATTGCGGGTCAATACGGGAGACTGGGGTAAGTTGAGCCAGAGGGTAAGTTGAGCCACCCCCTGTTGCTAGGAAACGGTAAAAAACATTGATCATTTGACCAAATATTTAAGAGGAAGGCATCATTTCATGGAGTCTGTGAAGGTAAGAACCACATGGGTAAAGTGGTTAGACATTTATATCCAAAAAAACATTTTTTACTCTTGAAAGTGAATTCAATCTATCATCACTTTCATGAGAATTGTGTTAAAACCAAAACAGATCATTTTAAATTTTTTTTATACATCAGTTGTGGTATCTAAAAAATCTATAAAAGTGCACCATTTTAGCCGTGGGAACTGAAAAAGTCAAAATGGTAGCTCTGGGGTAAGTTGAGCCATTTGGTCAGGGGTAAGTTGAGCCAGAGCCCCATACACTTAATAAGTGTATTATGGCTGTAGCCTAAATGTCTTAAATATTAAATAAATATGAAATATTGAATGAATGAATGAATGAATAAAAAAATAAGTTAATTATTTAATTAATTAATTAAAAAATACAATAAAATAAATATTAATTACATATTAAGTGTATGGGGTAAGTGTATTTTGGTTCAATGTTCAAATGTGTTATGTTCATATGTTCATAACTGACCTTACTGTCATCAAAGACACCAAGAAACTAGTGTTCTAGTGTTTTCTTTCCAGAAACACAGCTGTTAATGCTCTCTTCCCAAGCGCACTTTAAGACATGTTAAAACAGCTGTTTATTGTACCTGTTGGATTGTGTTTAATAAATAAAAATACACATGAATGTGAAGAAGTGACTGTTATTTAGGGAGGGAGAAGGTAAGGGAGGGGTGGGATTGAGGTGAGGAGGAAGGTGGGGGGGAGCAGGGATACGGCTCAACTTACCCCATACACGGGGTAAGTTGTGCCACGAGACCACTTTTTTTGGACATGCTATATTATAGAAACCGTTATGTTTACACTCATTCTGTTTGTTTGAAGAGATGCACAACATCCTGAAATATATGCAGATATGTTAGTTAGCGACAAAACTATGATTGCCTTGATGTAGTGATCCTAAATATGAAAAATGGCTCATCTTTCCCCAGTCTCCCCTACGGTAGACGATTTTTTTTTTTTCTCGTGCACCCCCAAGTAGATTGCGCCCTGGGCGGTTGCCCACACTGCCTATAGCAAAAACGGTCCCTGTATAAGACAATATTTTTTCCATTGAAAATGCCCTGAAAAAACACCCTCCTCTAATATTGGGGTCTAAGCAAATACACATGTATTGTTGCATATGTGAACCAGTAGCTCGCCTGATGCCGCGATTACCGGCGAATAGCCGCATTGCACAGTCAATAATCAACCATGTTGTCAGTGTCAGTGTCCGTTGTGCTGCTGCAGCCGCGTATGATATGAAGATAATACAGACAGACACAGACCTCTCGACCTCTCGATGTTTGATGTTTCTGAAGGAGATGGTCCGTTGTTCTTTGGCTTTGTGTAGTTGGGTATGAATGTCAAAAAGTACAAGTCAGAGATCATTTACTGGTGTTTGATAAGCACTTGATTAAAAAAAAGAAAAAGGGAGTCCAGACAGAACACAGAGGAAGCAATTTACTGTTATTCACATACTGATGAAAGAAATAAGAATCCTGCTGCATATTAGCCTCCAGAACATTTTTAAGATCAACTGTCCCTGCAAGAAAACAGTTCTCCCACTCAGCAGAGCAGGAACCTCCAGAAAATAAAGAACCAAAGTCTGTTTCCCATTTTTTCAAAACCTTGTCCACAGCAAAAACACAAGATCCATTTTCCAATACCACTTCCACAGGGATAGGTTGAACTCTTTCTGGGCCCAAATTATTTTTTAAATTCCAAAACAACTGAGGATTATTAGTTTGCAGATGCTCCATTTTTAATGCCTGACCGCTCTCATATTTTCTTTTAAAAGCTCTCAGTTTTCTGTCAAAATTCTGTTGTTTGAGCTTAAATTCATTCTTTAGCCGTTGCCTCCTCATATCATTACCATCGCACTTTAAAAATGATTTCTCTGCCATCCTCATCTCCTTCCACAGTACATTCAACTCTCCATTCCAGTCAGGTTTAGGTTTTCTAGAGAATCCACCTGTCCTAATGGAATGTGGATGTCTATGGACTTCAGCAACCTCACAGGAATATTTACAGAACTCACCATACCATTTATCAATTTCTTTTTGATGTTGTTCTTGAGAGAGCTTATCTAAGAATTCAGTAAACATAATTTGGCACTCAATGGAGGAAAGAAAATGAGGAGAGACCATTTTAATCTTCTTCTGAGGGTACTGTCTAGATTGAGTATTATCTGAACCCATATAATCAACAGCAGAGCCCCCACCTGCTTGAAGACTTCGGACTAACCCTGAGTGATCAGGTTCTTTACAGCGATCACCTATCAGGTTCAAACAGCTGATCCTCTCAATGAACTCATTAGGCTGTGAATGTTCAACTCAGTGCAAGTTCTTCAACAACTGTGGGGAGTAATTATGTAATCTACAACAGCCTTCCCTTTTACAGAGAGAGAGAGAGAGATAGGGAGAGAGAGAGAGAGAGATTGATTGATTGATTTTTCAACACTCTTTATTGCAAAGATGTATACTACCTTACATCTTTAAAAGCACAAACAACAAAACATAGAAAATAAATAAATAAATAAAAAGGAGATAGAGGATTAACCTCTTACTCAAAACAGCTTGCAAAGACCAAACCATTATTGAGGACTGAGCACAAGGCCCCATTATAGCACCAGACATTTTCAAAAGTATCAATATTATTTAGGGACTTGTAAAAATTAAAATCCATTTGTATTCTTGATTTTAACAACCTTACAAAAACTACTACAGGATCATAATCACAATCATTTTCTATTTTGTTTTTCCTAGTAACATTGATAGACATTTTAGCATTGCCCAAAATGTAGTTGATTAACTGTGCCTTTGACCTCATTTTCTTACAATACTTATAACCAAGAATAAACATTTTCCTTGAGAAAGATTCATTAAAACTCTGAAAAAGTTTATCTAAGAAATCAAAGAGGGCATTCAACCTCACACAAAACAAAAAAGTATGAAACACTGTTTCCCTCTGGAAACAAAATGGACAATCTTGTGTTACCTCAGGGTTCAAAATAGATATAAAAGAATTAGTTGCAACAATACCATGAAGCACTCTCCACTGTAAATCGCCCATTTTTTTAGTTAATGGCGGCTTGTACAATGCTCTCCATTCAGGTTTGACATTATTTTCCAGCTTTAAAACATTACGCCAAGGAGTATCGGTTCTTGAAGTCAACCACTTTTTGTTCAATACTTTGACACAGGTTTTATACATAGCTTTGCCACTTGTCTCATTCATACCAATAACAATATCAGAAGACAGTAAAAGTGCTCCTTCAGCCTCTTCTATTTTAGGAAACAAACGTAAACTTGGAAACAAATCACTACAAACTGGCCTCAGCCCATTCTTATAATATTTCAATAAAGTATGTTGCTCTGATGTTAAGGCAGATCTCAAATAATTTAGAATCTGCCTCATCACTCTCACAGATCTCATCCCAATTTGATTTGTTATAAATTCCACATTTTTCAAATCAGTTCCACATATTTTCACAACATGACCCAAGGTTATTATTTTTGTTTGACAAAATCGATCATTAAGACCAGCAGCACAATGGGCTATGTCTAATCTTGCACCACGAATGATAGGTTCACTCAGAAGCCGATGTAAAGAAGGAGTCCTGTGCATTCTTTGAACTTTAAATAAGCTCCACACTTTAAAAAGTCCTCTGTAGAAAACAGGCAGTCCGTTTGTGTTTAACTTAGTGGGATCCAGTAAAAACAGAGTTTTATCCAGTCCTAAATTTCCAAGAGTTTGCAAGATTTCACAAGCAACTCCTCTCCAAGTCAGGCTCTCAGGTCCAGCAAGGAAACGTTGGATGAACTGAAGACGAAAGGCTGCCCCTCTGCTTGGCAAATGAATAATTCCTTGTCCACCCTCATCTTTAGGAAGATACAATACACTCTGTTGAATCCAGTGCAAAAGAAATCAACTAAAAGTGCTTGAATTTTGGACAACAAATTGGGTGGTGGATCCAAACAAATTAATCTATGCCACAAAAAAGAAGCAACCAAGTTATTTATGATTAAACATCACCCTCTATAAGATAGCTGTGGCATTAACCACTTCCACTTATTGAGACGCCCTTTTAGTTTTTCAACAGCTCCATCCCAATTCTTCTGCACTGTAGTACTGTCACCTAGAAAGACACCAAGGTATCTAAATCCCCCTCTTTTCCAGTAAAGACCATCTGGTAGTCTTGGTGGTGTATCTAACCAGTCACCCACTAAGATAGCTTCACTCTTATTCCAGTTAATCTTAGCAGAGGATAATAGCCCAAACTCCTTAGTAATATTATTTAAAGCATCTATATCATTCTGGCCATCTAGCATGATCACCAAATCATCAGCATATGCTGACAGCTTTAATACAATGTTATTAGTTGCTAAAGAAACACCAGAGATTTTAGCTCTCAGTGTATTTAACAATGGTTCAATTGATAAAGCATACAACATTCCTGACAAGGAACAGCCTTGCCGTATACCTCTATTGACTTTGGAAGGAGCACATAAGCCGCCATTAATCTTAAGTAAACTTTCAATGTCGCTGTACATAAGCTTTATCATTTTAATAAAACCAGAATTAAAGCCAAATTCTTCCAGAACTTTCCATAAATAGTGGTGTTCTACTCGATCAAAAGCCTTCTCTTGATCTAAGAAGAGAAGTCCTAACTTTTTCTTCAATTTATTACAAACTTCCAAAGTGTCACGAACTAGAAAAATATTATCAAAAATAGATCTCCCTGGCACACAGTATGTTTGGTCCATATGAATAATTTGCTCCATGACTTTAGCCAATCTAGCAGCAAGAGTTTTGGAAAAGATCCGGCTGTCAGTGCACAAGAGGGACAAAGGGCGCCATTGCTTTAAGTCAGTCAGGTCGCCCTTCTTGGGCACTAGGGTCAAGACAGCTCTGCGGCAACTCTGAGGAAGTTTTCCTCCAGCCACACTGGCATTCAACATTTTCAGTAAATCTTGCCCTATTACTGACCAAAACGCCTTATAGAACTCTGCTGGCAAGCCATCTATGCCAGGCGTTCGCCCATTTTCCATCCCCATAACAGCAGCGTGCAACTCCTCCCGAGTCAGAGCTTTATCTAGCTCATCAGCCGAATCTTTTGAAATCTTTGGCAAATCATTGAAGAACACACATTCCAAATCTCTTCTTTCTTTATATTCACTTTATATTCACAAATTTCTATAAAAATCTGTAGCAAGTTTTTTGATATCAGAGGGTTCACTGAGAAGACCCCCTGACTGCGACTTCAAAGCATTAATGTGTCTTCTTTGCCCATTCTTTTGTTCCAATCCAAAGAAAAATTTGGATGAAGCATCCATTTCTGAGACATTTTTAAATCAAGACCATACCAAAGCACCCTGTGCCTTTTTTTCCAGTAGATCATTAAGTGCAATTTGTTTCAGTTTGATTTTTTCAAATACTGTTTATCATTTGTGGTGTCAGCCAAATTTTGAAGATGCATAATTTCTTTTTCCAATTCTTTTTGTGATATGGTTAAGTCTCTTGTGACATTGAAGGTATACTGTTGACACAGTTGCTTAATTTTTATTTTCCCAATATCCCACCATTGTTGTATGGATGAGAAAGAGTCTTTTTCCAATCTAAAGTTATGCCAAAAAAAAGGAAAATATTTCCTTGAAATGACTATCTTCTAGCAGTGAAGTATTAAAATGCCAGAAAGCACTCTGAGGCTTCACTGAACATAAGGAAAAAGTACATAAAACCATAAAGTGATCTGAAAAACCTACTGGGATAATTGAACAACTCCTACAAATATTCACATGATGTTTTGAAGTATAAAACCTGTCAAGTCTGGCTAAAGACAGAGAGTTATCATAGGAGTGAGCCCAAGTATACTGCCTTTGATCTTTATGGAAAATTCGCCAAACATCACAGAGATCATAAGTGGCTGTTAACTCAATTAGCCTTCTCCTAGATGGCATGTGAGGTTCAATATGATTTCTATCCATATCATGGTCAGTACAATTAAAATCACCTCCAATAAGAAGAAAATCATTTATGTCACAATTCCTTAAAACATTCCCCAATATATTCAAAAAAATCATTCGATCAATAGCTGCTGTTGGTGCATAAACACAAATAAGCACATACCATTTATCTTCAAATTGTGCTTTAATTTTAAGGAGTCTACCGTTAACAATTTCCTCTACTTGACATGACACAGGATTACAGCTAGGTGAAAAAAGTATGGCAACACCACCACTATTTGTAGTATTGTGGCTTAAAAAAACCTGTCCTTTAAATTCCTTTACCCAATCAGCAGAGTTTACAGCATCACTGTGTGTTTCTTGTAGAAAAAGGATGTCTATATTTTTCTGTCTCATAGTTACAAAAAGTTCAGCTCTTTTAAAGCTTTGTCTTGCCCCATTCACATTTAGAGAAGCAACATGAATGTCAGGCATAAGAAGTAGGGAAAAAAGAGCAAACAATGTAAGCAAAGCCATCACAGAGCAAGGGGTTTAAGCTTTTCCAACATTACCAGCGTTTAATTTGGTTAAGAACTTTTTGAGACGATACCACTCTTGTTCAGTAAATTGACCTTCTTTTTTGTACAACTTCGTTTTCTCAATGAATTGTTCAACATCAGGGAAATGTTCATCTATACGGACATGGTGAGAATGTTTGGTGTTAACCAGAAACGTTTTAATAATTTCAACAGAGTATGTTTGTTTTGAATAGCCGCTCTGACGCAAGCTGTAAGATACGCTACAGTCAGAGGAGTAATCACTTTCATTGTCGGCATCAGTTTTATCCTGATCGGTGTTTTCTGCCGTTTTGGCTGTCTTAATGTCAGCCTTTTTTTTTGCTGCCCTGGTGTCGGCTTTGTTCCCCTTTCTCTTGCTGACCTTGGTTTTGTTGGCTTTGTTTGGCTGTTTAAAGAGAGATTCATCTACATCCATGAAGGAATTTCCATCATCAACAATTTCACCAAAAATACGGTCAATATCAGGTCCGACGTCACTGTTACTCTGCATATCTTGCGAGCTGTCATTCATGTCTGTATCAACTGACGCATCATCTCCAGCTTCGGGAGCGCGGTGGTTATCATCATTCTCATTGAACAGTATCACATTGTTTTCTTTCTGAGCAGCACTACCCTCAGCAGTGCTCAGGGCGTCTTTTTCTCCCTCTGACTGATTAACATCAGTAGCATTTGCATTATCTTCCACGTTTTTGTTTGTTTCAGCAACAGTTGGGTTGTTTGCGTTTTGCGCAGTGGATCCATGTATTTTATCAATGGCAGGAGGTTTGTTTGTGTTAATCGCAACTGATTTGATCATTTGGTCAGTAGCTGAACTGTGTGTGCTATTCGCAGCCAAATCAGGTGTTCGCTCAGATGCAGAAGAAATTTGTGTGCCGCCTGCAGCCAAATCATCAATTTCATCAGGTGGAACAGGGGGGTTTGCGTTTCCCGCAGCTGGCTCAGACGTTGTGGGAGGGTCTGGCTGCCTCTCAGGACACGCTCTCAGTAAATGCCCGACTTTCCCACAAGCAAAACATTTCATTGATTTGGTAGTGACATAAATAGCATAGTTAAAGTTGTCAAGCTTCACGTTCAAAGTCATGTCAATTTCGGGTTGATTCAGAATCATGTAGACGGAGCGCCTAAAAGAAATAACGTGTTTCAGTAGCGGAGAAGTAGTTGTGATGGAAATTTTCTTTATCTGTGAGACCAATTTGCCATGTCTTGAAAGACAATCAGTGAGAACATCATCTGGGATAAACGGAGGGACATTAGACAGAATAACCTTCTTGGCTGGTGTTGAAAGTGGCAGAACAGAGAAATATTCCCCATCAATAGTCACTCCACTCTCAATCATATCATGGGCCATACGCTCTGTTTTAAGAAACAATACAACCGCATTATTCATGCGTGATGCAGAGACAATATTCTCATGGCCAACTAATTCTCCTACAGCTAAACTGCATTTCTCAACACTGGCTCTCGTAGGCACTTTAACAGCATGTTGCCGCGTGAGTAACTTAAAATCCATACCTGAGCCAGTCATGTTTCCACAGTGTGGAAACAGACGCCCAGATAAATCACAGCAAGCAAATCACTACAACACCAAAAAAACCCAAGAACAACCAAACAAATACCTTAGGTGTAAAACAGCATAAAGCTAGAAAAATATTAGAAAATAGAGGGGAAAAAGAGCACAATCAAACTTGGCACAGCGGCCTAGTTTCCACTCACTCAGAATCACTCTGGCTCCGTCCACTCACTCCGCACATGCGCTCAGAGAGAGAGAGAGAGAGAGAGAGAGAGAGAGAGAGAGAGAGAGAGAGAGAGAGAGATACCTGTATCAGTGTGAGCAGGCTGCTAGAAAACATGGCAGATCCATAATAATAACTAGATAGTGAAGTAGAAAAAGCTCTCAGAGCTCAAGGAGCCAGTTCACTGAGGACTGACACTTTCATTCACTCTGATGGGTTTGTAAAGCACTTTGGAACTTACCTTCACAGGTGTAATAGAAATATAAATTAGTATTCTCAGTATTATTATTAATGCAATTGTTATAATAATTATTTCATTGATAAATGTCTGATAAATATCCAAAACACTGGAAATTATAGCTCCATATTTTATTCTTTATTCAGACTGAGTGACTGCAGCTTGACAGAGAGCAGCTGTGCTTCTGTGGTCTCGGCTCTGAAGTCCAACCCCCATCTGACAGAGCTGGACCTGAGTGAGAACCAGCTGCAGGATTCAGGAGTGGAGCTGCTGTCTGCTGGACTGGAGAGTCCAAACTGCAGCCTGAAGACTCTCAGGTCAGACTGCACTTTTTAATGATGACATAAATATATGGATATTGTTTGAATCATATAGCAGCACTAAATGTCTATAAGGCTGATATTGCTGTGAAGTTCATGTTGTGCTTTTTTAAAGTCGGGGCTGCTGGTTCTTTTAGTTTTTGTGAGGATGGTTGGTCAGGTTCTGTATCATTGATGCATGCGTGCTTTGTGACGTTTGACAAGTAACTAACAACCGTCTCAAGTGTCAGGAGAGAGAGAGGTAAGGTAAGGTAAGGTAAGGTAAGGTAAGGTCATTTTTATTTCACGTGTCATACACCAGAAAAGGTGCCCAGCCCACATGGGCTTACAAGACACACCAAGAAATACAATAAAGAGCAATAAACATAGGGAGCAAGAAGAGAACTCCTCCATATGTGTCACTCACTGTCAAGCAAATATAGGCCCAGTCAGTTAACTTGGGCAGTACAGCAAGAACAACAACTTCAATTTAAGTCAGAGGCAAACACATCAAACATAAAGCGCCCTCATACGCTGCTGATAAGCATTTAACACAAACTGAGCTAAATGAAATACTTTGGCACTAAACAAGTATTTAAGTCTGCACTCATCAGACAAATCAGGATGGTATACAGACATTTTCAGGAAAAGCTTCTATCTGAGATTATGATCAAATGGACAGAAAAACAAAAAGTGCAATTCATTTTCAACCTCATTCAGATCACACAGATGACATTTTCTATTTTCTTCTGGTGTTGAATGGAAACATCCGGTTTCATCTGCCAGAGGCAGGAAGCCACATCTCAGCTGGGCACAGACAGACCTCTGTGCTCTGGTTGGGAAATACACTTTATTAGACTGTACCTTCTCAGTTTAGCTTCATACAGAATTTCATTGGACCATTTCTGTTTCTAATTTTCAAGTAATATTGATTTAACTTGACTAACTCTACAGGATCATTTATTTCTGTATATGTATTGCAGACCTGCCTCATCAAATATTTTGGACAGTACTCTGGTCCAAGAACAGTTATTGGAAGATCCCAAAAGAGAATTGGTTTAGTAAGTCTGTTATCAGGCATGTTAATTAATCTATTCCACAGTGGCACCATGTCACCCTGGTGCTGCACTTGGCATGGCTCCCAACCCAAATCACCACATACAGCAAGTTTGGGGGCCATTTTATGTCCACCAAGAAAACAACACATGGCTCTGTTCTGAACTGCATCTCATTTAGTTTCACAAAAAGTATGCTTCCCTTCTTGTATTCTAGCATGAACTATAGTAGTTAGTGAATAGATGTGGTCAGTACAAGCTCTATTCTTACCAAAACCATTCTGTTGGTCTGCCAGCAGATCAGATGTTTCCAATTAACAATATAGTCGTTCATTAAGTTTACTAGAATAGAGTCTGTAGACACACCTCAGAAGACTTATCCCCCTATAGCTCAGAGGAACTCTAGGATCATTATTTTGAGACTCAGGCTTTCTAGAGAATCCACCTGTCCTAATGGAATGTGGATGTCTATGGACTTCAGCAACCTCACAGAAATATTTACAGAACTCACCAAACCATTTATCAATTTCTTTTTGATGTTGTACTTCAGTGTTTCCCAACCGGGAGCACATTGCAGGGGGTACGTGGAAACATAGGCGGAAATCCCGGGGGGGTCGGGGGGGACAAGACCCCTCCATCCATAAATTTTGAATAATATAGTAATATTCAATGAAAGCACAATGCAAGCGGTGCTAATTATAAATGTAAAACAGTGGGTTTTTTAAGTGTTAAAATGTTATGACCTCCCCCCATGCCTCAAAGTGGTTTGGTCCTCATCCTGCTGCCGGCAGCTCAGTAACTTTCAGTCCGTCAGCCTGAGAGGCAGCAGCCTGATGAGAACTAGCAAGAAAACCTCCTCAAGTGAAAGCCAGTGAGTCATTTATCACACCACTTGTTCACCAAGCACAAGGCTGTAATATGAAAAGCAATTTTTCCCCTGCTTGGTCCAAAACCTGCCTCTTTCAGCTCTCTGTTTAAGTTAACAGCTAATGAGACAGTGAGGGAGAGAGAGGACAGACCACAGGAGGAGCAAATACTGAGCTTTTTATTCTTTCAAAAAGTCTGTCAGGATATTAATGTCAGAAATAGTTCAGATTTTACTGATATTTTGAATTTGTCTCTAGATAGATATCTACTTTTTGCATTTTAAACTGCATTATTTTGTGGCATAGTTTCCTTTCATTTTCTTATTTGATCTCAAAGGGACAGTGTACAGCTCAAACATATACTGTATGTCACTATTTGATGCCATATCTTGCTTTGTTTTTTGTTGACACTACAATAAATGTGTTTTTTGAAGAATAGTTTGATGGAGTTGGATTATTCAAGGTATTTCCTCTAGTTTTAGAGCTTATTTTGAGTTTCTCGTTCCTGTAAAGCTACTTTGATGGACTGTAGTGGAAACAGAACAGTGAGCAAAGAAATTTGGTCAGAGGATTATTGTTTTTAATAGCATTATTTAAAACATGAACATGCTGAGGGCTCAGCACTGTACTGCAAGTTTCAATGGAGCATAAGAGAGAAAGAGGGAGGTACAGATGTGCCAGACAGCAATTTTTTCATGTCCCACCCAACAATTACTCTCTGAAATTTTGCTGTTTATCCCCTTACCTTCACAGGTGTAATATAAATATAAATTAGTATTCTCAGTATTATTATTAATGCAATTGTTATAATAATTATTTCATTGATAAATGTCTTATAATATCCAAAACACTGGAAATTATAGCTCCATATTTTATTCTTCATTCAGACTGAGAGACTGCAGCTTGACAGAGAGCAGCTGTGCTTCTCTGGCCTCAGCTCTGAAGTCCAACCCCCATCTGACAGAGCTGGACCTGAGTGAGAACCACCTGCAGGATTCAGGAGTGGAGCTGCTGTCTGCTGGACTGGAGAGTCCAAACTGCAGACTGAAGACTCTCAGGTCAGTAGAGGGGTGGAGTCAGTCCTCTGAGGTCAGTAGAGGGGTGGGGTCAGTCCTAGAGGGGTGGAGTCAGTCTTCTGAGGTCAGTAGAGGGGTGGAGTCAGTCCTAGAGGGGTGGAGTCAGTCTTCTGAGGTCAGTAGAGGGGTGGAGTCAGTCCTCTGAGGTCATCAGAGGGGTGGAGTCAGTCCTCTGAGGTCAGTAGAGGGGTGGAGTCAGTCCTCTGAGGTCAGTAGAGGGGTGGAGTCAGTCCTCTGAGGTCATCAGAGGGGTGGAGTCAGTCCTAGAGGGGTGGAGTCAGTCTTCTGAGGTCAGTAGAGGGGTGGAGTCAGTCCTCTCAGGTCAGTAGAGGGGTGGAGTCAGTCCTCTCAGGTCAGTAGAGGGGTGGAGTCAGTCCCAGAGGGGTGGAGTCAGTCCTCTGAGGTCGGCAGAGGGGTGGAGTCAGTCTTCTGAGGTCAGTAGAGGGGTGGAGTCAGTCCTCTGAGGTCAGTAGAGGGGTGGAGTCAGTCCTCTGAGGTCAGTAGAGGGGTGGAGTCAGTCCTCTGAGGTCATCAGAGGGGTGGAGTCAGTCCTAGAGGGGTGGAGTCAGTCTTCTGAGGTCAGTAGAGGGGTGGAGTCAGTCCTCTCAGGTCAGTAGAGGGGTGGAGTCAGTCCTCTCAGGTCAGTAGAGGGGTGGAGTCAGTCCCAGAGGGGTGGAGTCCGTCCAGGCGGAGCAGCTTGGTTGCTTGGTTCTTGTGCTGGACACAGTCAGTGCAGGCAGCATTTCCTGGGAAATGTCCAAAGTGCTCAGTGGCCTCAGGACTGGACAGACAGACAGAGAGAGATCAGCCAATCAGAGCAGCCACAGTGTGTTGGGGTCATGTGACCTGCAGGTGATGATGATGATGATGAAGAGGATGATGGTTTTGTGTTCATCCCTACAGGCTGGAACATGTAAAAGACTGGATTCCAGCTGACAGCCTGAGAGGATGTGAGTACTGAGACACACACACACACACACACACACACACACACACACACACACACACAAATGGGAGCGAGCTGAAACTAAATGTGTGTGTGTTTCCAAAAGCAGCTCCAATCAGCTGACAGGACAGAGAAAGCTGGGCGCCCTGGGAGCTCACGTGCTGCAGAGCTCCAGCTTGTCCAGGCTGAGTCGTGGGTTTGAATCCCACCTCAGGCCCTTTGCTGCAGGGCGGCCCCTCTCTCTCCCCGAAAAAACTCAAAGAGTAACTCCTCACTTCACTGTGGAGCCCCTCAAGGGTCATGGTGTGTGTGTGTGTGTGTGTGTGTGTGTGTGTGTGTGTGTGGGGGGGGTGTGTGTGTGTGTGTGTGTGTGTGTGTGTGTGTGTGTGTGTGTGTGTGAGGGGGCAGGTAAGGACAGAGAGGGGTAGAGAAAAAGAGAGGGAGATAGAAGAGAAAAAAAACCTGAAGGAGAAAAATGAGGAAAAAAGGTTTTGGTTTAAATTTGTTAAATTGTTGATATGTTTTTGTTTTTCTCTGGTATTTTGGGTGGATATGAAATCTGCCTCACAAACTCAACAAAAAATGAGCATTAAAAACAATAAACTAAACAAGCAAATGCTCTTTAAAAATGAATTAAACCCAAACTAAAAGTGTAAAATGACATTAGTTTTTATTTTGAATGAAAAATGCCAAACTATAATAACCTCATAAGAGCCAAGAGAGTGTGAGTGAATGAGGCTTTCTGAGGTGTGTTGTGTGTCTTCTCCCCATCAGATGCCTGTGATCTCACACTGGATCCAAACACAGTGAACAGAAAGCTCCGTCTGTCTGAGGACAACAGGAAGGTGACGATGGAGAGCGAGCAGCCGTATCCTGATCACCCAGACAGATTTGACCTGGTGCCTCAGGTTCTGTGTAGAGAAGGTCTGACTGGGCGATGTTACTGGGAGGTCCAGTGGAGAGGAGAGGTTGATATAGCAGTGACTTACAGAGGAATCACAAGAAGTGGTGATGACTCTTGGCTTGGAAAGAATAAACAGTCCTGGAGTCTGAGGTGCTATGATTATGATAACAGCTACTCTGTCAGACACAACAGTGAGGACACCAGCATCTCTGTCCGTCCCCGTGGATCTGACAGAGTAGCAGTGTATCTGGACTGCTCTGCTGGGACTCTGTCCTTCTACAGAGTCTCTTCTGACAGACTGAGACTCCTGCACAACCTTCAGCTCCACCTTCACCTGAGCCGCTCCTCCCTGGGTTTACTTTGTGGCCAGCTAGTTCTTCTATTGAGGTTGAGCTGCCAGTTTCTCAGAAACAAACTCTGACCTGAAAGAGTTTAGAACATGTTTGGCTGATTTGTGGTTTATAGTTGATTTTTTTTTATTGTATCAGGCATCTTGGTGGATAATTGTTAACTGATTGATTGGACAGGCTTGTAAAAATAATGAGTCATTATAATGTTTGTATATTCAAATCTTAATGTTGTACAAAAGTGTCATTTAAACCTCCTCCTCCACTCATTGATTTTTTTTTTGTATTTCTCTAATAAACACAGACGTGAGAATGACAGCACATTGCTCACTGCAGAGCTGTGACTGGAGCCCCTCTCCTTTTGGGCCCCTCCCTTCACCTGTTGACCTCCAAGTCACATTAACATGTTTAACGCTCTGTACCTGATGTTTCACTGTCAACACATTTGTATTTCATGTTGGACGGTGCACATTAATAAACACATGACTGGAAATGTGTCAGAGGCTTTTCTCACCTGCAGCCCCTTGGCCAGGGGCCTCATTTCTAAACGCTGCGTACGCACAAAAGAGGGCGTACGCCGCTTTGGAAGCAACGTTTGGGATTTCTACAAAACAAACTTGACAGGAGAATGTGCGCAGCTCCACGCTCTGACCTGCCGTACGCACCAAATCTGGAGAAACGGGAAACTGCGACGCCAAGGCAGAGGGATGACATCACCGAAAATATGTGGAGTAGATACATTTGAGTGAAATAATCAAATATTACCCAGAAAAGGAAGAACGAGGCATAATTGCTATAGATAATCCCGGGAGTGCACGTGCATTGTGAAACTAAAGTGCATGTATGAAGTCCATTCACAGCCTAAACACTGAGGCACACAGTCACCATGTTCCCACTCAGGAGAGATTCTCCAGTCATCCCCACCAGCTCTCCATCTGTGGGGCTCCGGTGGCCCTCTCCTCCTCCTGTCCCACACACACTTCTCCTGTGGAGCACCATGCGCTTTTCCGCCTCCACTTTGATGTCAGACCACTTCTTTTTGACCTCTGACCTCTGACCCTCTCTAACCCGGCCTTGAGGCAGGGCCGGCCCGTGGCGTAGGCAGTATCGGCAGACGCTAAGGGCGCCATCTGCTGGAGGGGCGCCGCTCGGCAGCGGTTTCTCCCGGCGGGCCGCTCTCGGGCCTTCCTGGCGTTAGTGATGCCCACCAAACACTGTTTAGTGTTTTTCCACCTCACCCACTAAAATCTCTTCTTCACACTGGGAACTTTCTTTTCCTCGCTCTCCTCTCTCGCTCCATCGTGTCCGTGCTTTATTTGCATATTCATCGAGGGCGTTCCCCTGACCTTATATGGGCACCATGTGGGCGGGGCAAAGCGCTTCCTCACCTGAGACAACTTTAGGATTGACTGTGATTTATAAATGGAAGCAGGCGTAGGACATGTGTGCGCACTCTGTTATGAATCTGAACGTTTTTGTTACACAAAAACCAACAATGTGCCAGGCACGTGTGAAAATTATGAATTCACATGTGAAATACTCATTTTTACATGTGAAAAGGCATATTTAGATGGGAAGCTCTGCAGGACTGTTGTCTCATATTTCTTCTACTGTCTCTCATTTATTACAAAAATGTGTCTCTGTTGCTGCTTCAGTTCATGAAACTCGTTGCTGATGCAGATTTTCTCCCAACATGAGTTTGGAAAAGTGAAGATCAAAGCTTTGCTGAAGCGACTGCAGGTGGAGCTCGTACCCGCGTGCCCTGAGGCCTGAGCACGGCAGCCCGGGTTCGAATGCGACCTCAGGCCCTTTGCTGCAGGTCAAGTCCTGTCTCACTCTCCTGCCTCTCCTGTCTCTCTCTCTCTCCTGTCTCTCTCTCCTGTCTCCTGTCTCTCTCTCCTGCCTCTCCTGTCTCTCTCTCCTGCCTCTCTCCTCTCTCTCTCTCCTCTCTCTCTCTCCTGCCTCTCCTGTCTCTCTCTCTCTCTCTCTCTCTCGTCACTAACAAATAAAGCAGAAATACCAAAATAATCTATATAAAATGCAGAGGATCAAACAAAGAGAGACAGACAGACAGACAGACAGACAGACAGCAGGCCTCGCTGCTCTTTGTAGGATATTACAGCGATTCAGTGGCTCCACCTTGTGGTCATTGTGAGGTAAAGCAGCTGCTCTCACACCATGGAGGCAGGCCTGCAGCTGACTGACAGCCCCGCTGAGCAGGCACACCCTACAATCAGAATGATACTTTTATTATATAATAGTAGGATAAGAACCTTTTTTGTTCCTGCTGAAGACGAAAAGGAGCACTTTGGTTTCTGAACTGATCAAAGAGAAAGTGGACGTGAGGAGACGGACACTCAGTGCTGTGGTCTGCCCACCTGTAGGGCTGCAAAGAAGAACATTTCCAGAAACTTTCCATAAGAATTAACAGGAATATATGGGAATTAACATAAATTTATGGGAATTAATTGGAAGTGTGGGGAAATTTCTAATAACTGTATCATATACAAGCATAGCCTAAATAGAAACATTTTGTTTGCAGACATGCATGCAAACTAATAGCAGTTTGAAAAATGAACCTCGGAGCCTCAGGTTTGTCCGGACGGGCCTCCAGGTTTTCAGCCTCTGTGTTTGTTCCCCGACAGCGACCCGTTTGGAGTTTGGAGTCGGCCCGACCTGCATGGGGAGTGATGGGGCCCCTGTGTTCCCCAGGACTTTACGCTAAAAGTGGACCTGATAGAGTGGACACTGAGTGTGTGTGTGCAGGGGCGGTTCTGCCTATGCTGCCACCCTAGTTGAAATTACTGCCTTGTTCCCTTCCACGTTACTACTCCAAACCCCCCACGCCCACCCCTCCCACCCCCCGACAGCAAGGCTAAAAAAAGTCACAGCTGACCACTCTCACCCAGCACACTCCCTCTTCAGTCTCCTCCCATCAGGCAGGAGATATAGAAGCATTAGGTGCTCAACATCCCGCTTCAGAGATAGCACATACCCTTTGGCTGTTAGACAGCTGAACCTGCACTGACTTTAATGGTTATGTATATACAGGTTACACTGTAAGTAGCACTTTAACAAAACTGCATGCACTTTCAGTGCCGCTGGGTATTGCGTATTGCTTATTGTTTACTGTCTGTTTGTGTTTTGCTCGTCTTTTTGTACATGATGTGCTGCTGTTCTGTCCTTGTTTATGATATTTATGTCGGAGAGTCTACCAGGACAAATTCCTATCAACTTGTTGACATGGCAATAAATCTGTTGAATCTTGAATCTTGAATCTTGACAATTCCCAGACGGTAACGGCCGCTACCGGCGCGGCGCCCCTCCGGCCGCTAGAGGCGCCCCTGCGTGCTGAAAAGGTGCCGTGCACAGCGTGGCCGGCTCTGGGAGGGGCGCCTCTAGCGGCCGGAGGGGCGCCTGCAGCTGCATAGATAATAGAAAACAGCTTCGCGGCGCTCATGATTTTTTTTTTTCTTTTTAGCGCTCCTGCCGCCCCCCACGTGACATGAAAAATGCCAGACACTTTTTTAAAAGTTTTTTGAGGATTTATACTTTAGAATAGAATAGAATAATAGAAGACACTTTATTCATCCCACGGGGAAATCCAGGTATCCAGCAGCTCAAAAAACACAAACATATAACATTTAATAATAAATAGATAAATAAATTTAAAAAAAACAAACAAACAAAAAAAAAAACATACGAGCAGCATACAAATGATATGGTATGCTGGTATACATGCAATTTTCTTTTTGGATTGAAGTGAAGTTTTTTTATTCAAAATATTTATTTATTTATTTATTTATTTATTTGATTGAAGCAACTTTTTTTTTGGACTGAATAATAAATACACAAATCTACCTTCATAGAGTCCCAAAGCGCAGGGATGCAGGTGGGAGCTGCTAAATGTCCCATGAGTCCGATGAGGACGTGAACGCAGCACGAGTGAAAGTGAAAGTTTGAAGGTTTGGACGAGCCGCGACCAGGAGGCTCATCATCATCATTAATGTTGGACTGTCCCACTGTCCTGATGTAGAAGAGCTGCACACGTCCGGACGGCAGGAGAGGATTTCTGTTTATCTTTGAGTTCAAGTCCAAGAAGAAAGAAAGAAACGAAGAAAGAGAGAAACTTCCGTTTCTGCTGTGAGTCGCTCCCTTTGTTTGTCGCCATTTTCGAGCTGCATTTTTCACTGTTGAGTTCATCTGTTAGAAATAAATGTAAAAAGTAAAGCAGTGATCAGTTTCTTTGTGGTGATGAAAAAAAATCTCATCAGGCGGTAAAAACAAATGTTAGCCAGTTCTATCCGTCAGACAGCACGTTTTTAAAGCCGTTTAATTCCGTTTATTCCACAGGAAATACAGACTGATCTGTATGTATGAACCCCGCCACTGGAAAATGGAAAAATCAATAAATTAAATAATAGAAATGCAAATCTATTAATAGTTTTCAAACTGGGCAGGGCCCCCTGTGTTCCCAGGGCCCTGAACAGGAAGCAAAGTGTTTCCTCTTTGTCAGGGGGAGAACAGGCCTCTGGTCCCTCAACACAGAAAAGAGAATAAGGGCCAAACCTGTGGCTCCTTAACAAGAAAGCATCATCTGCTTTGAAGCTTTGATGGAAAGGAGTTTGTGTTTTTGTGCTGAGGCTCTGTTCTCTGAGAACAACAACAAGAAAAAGACATGAAGGGAACACGGTGCGCCACCAAAACTACTGAAAGAAAGATTTGCAGGTTTCATGACGTCACCAGGATTTGCTGGTGAGCGCAGCGTCTGGAACGCAGCCTCTGGATTGGACAGAAACAGGGAAACATGTCCATGAGCTTTGCTGCATTCACACTCTTTCATTTGGGCATTCCTAAAGGGAATTTGTGCTTCACAAATTATTTGTGAATCTGCATTTATTTGTGCAGATCATCAGCGGCTCCCGGCTCCTTTACAAAGACCAAACGCTGCAGGCATGAAACTGGTCGCCATGACAAATTCAAATGAAAATGTAGAATTTCACTGTGAGGTTGGGGCTGGGTGATAGAGACTAAATGAAATATCAAGATATTTTTTGACCAAATCCCTCAATATGGTTAATGCAGGGATGACTGCTGTTGTTCTGGGAAAATATTCAGACACTGAGATTTTAGATAATTAGGCCCTCGCCCTCCATCGGAGAGAGGGCCTATTGTTTTTGTACTGTTTCTTTTTTCTTTTTTGATATCTTTATTTTTCTGTGACTGTAGCTGTAACTGTGTGTGTGTGTGTTTCAGTGTGTGAATTATTAACCCTCTATCACCTGCATAAATTAACTTTATTACTTTCTGAGACATGGGAAAAAATAATGTGCAAATCAGCGAAAAAAAATACAACAAATAATTAGCAAGACGTTAATTTAAAAATAAAATAAAATATACATTTGCAAAATATCATAAATATACACTAAATTATAAAATAGCAACCAAAATAACTGTGATGTGTTGAAACACACATTATTATGCGTACTGACTCCATTTATCACAGTTAATGCCTGTTGTCCATTAGGAAACTAGAACATCAACCCATATATCATCCCTTTGGTGTGTGTGTGTGTGTGTGTGTGTGTGTGTGTGTGTGTGTGTGTGTGTGTGTGCACCTCTTAGACTGACTTAAAGCAGAAGATGAGTGACTGTGTGGAGGAAGAGGAGGGCAGAGCAGAGTCTGCAGTGTCCAGCTGTCTGTCCATGAAGAGTGACCGGTCTAAACATGATCCTCCAAACTTCAGTGCTGAACCTGGAGCTCCAGACACAAAGTAAGTCAGCTGTCAGAGAGCAGTGTGTGTTCACTGTTTTCCTGTGAAATCTGTTTGTGGCTCATGGAGAAAGTAGACGTGACCCCAAAACTGATGCTTCAGATCATGAGCCACATCCGCTCTTTCAGCTGGAGCCCTGTAGAGGTAATTCTGAGCCTGAAAAAAATCAACACTGTAGAGGGTATTAAAGAGGAGAGAGAGCTCATAGTGAAGGACATGAATCAGCATTAGTCTAGAAACATTAGGGCTTAAGCAATGCTTTATAGCAGGAACAGAAACGCTTAGGTGATGCTTTTTCACTGCGTTGACATCAAGGCTCACACGGGTCAAGTAACATTCTGTAAGGGAACAAACCTCCACCTGCACTGACCACAACTGCCTTGCCTAAAGGCACATCAAGGTCTGACCTAGTTAGAATGAATCCAGTCAGCTTCTCCTCATTTAGAAAAAAAGACCACTAATCATCGGCCAGAGTCCAAGATCTGCAAACCTAAGGTACATCTGGCCCAATTAAATCCTGTTATCTCACCAGCAAGCCTAACACTGGCACTGCTACTCTTATGATCATGTATGATCTCGTTGTTATGAACAGAATCGATGACACGGTGGTTGGGAGGATATAAGATCAAGTGCACAAACTAAGAACGTCAGTGGTCTTCCTTTGTGATCGACTCGCTGTTTGTTTCCATTTGAGATCTCGAATGAAAATAAACCTGCCTGCTTGAGACTCTGCCTCGCTTCAGTCTTCATTTTGAAGCCTCCAACACTTATTTTATCGGTGTTTTTGGTACCAAGTCTAAGAAGTTTTTGAAGTCAATCTGGCCTGATTTGGATTAAAGTTTTCCACATCACCCCCCCTTACAAAAAAAAAAAAAAAAAAATGGTGCGACCAAATCATGAGCTGCTGGGAGCGACTGGGAAAGCTGGGAGCACCAGTGCTGCCAGTGGAAAAGTTAGTCTGGAACCCTGATTTACAAGAACTAATAACATGTTTCAAACATTTGTGTTTCCAGAGGTTCCTGCCACAGAGCAGAGTCTGCAGTGTCCAGCCGTCTGTCCATGAAGAGTGACTGGTCTAAAGATTATCCTCCAGACTTCAGTGCTGAACCTGGACCTTCAGACACAAAGTAAGACAGCTGTCAGACTGTGAGCCTGATGGAATATGATGACATGAGGTTTAGGCCCATCACAATAACAAGTTTTGCTGTGCGATGAATTGCGTAGGAAATTATTGCGATAAGCGATAATATTGTGTAATATTGTGCTTTTAAGACCATTTTATTATTGTTGTAATTTTGACATTTTCAGACCATTCTTTAAACTTATATTATGATAATGAAGGCAGAAATAAACATGTATTCAACAAGAATATTTAAATTGTAAACAAGAAAATTTAAATATCCAAAATAAATGACACATAAAAATACCAAAATAAATAAATAAAGACCTTATGAATACAAAAAAATTGACCAACTGGCCCTGATAACAAAAAGTGCACTGTAATAAAAAAAAAAAAAATGTTTAAGTGGAGAGGCATAGAGACTAACATTCCTGAACAGTCAACACTTCTCTTTGCGTCTTGGCTTGTTGTTTTTTTCCTAACTGGGAACACTGGGCGGGCTGGTTGTGCTTTAGTTGCTCGTCCCTCTTTTAGTTTGGAGAGTTTGAAAACAAACGCGGCTCAGCGGCTCGTCCAGGACACTGGGTTAGGGTTGATGAAGCAGCTCACCTTGCTGAAGACGAGGCTCGGCACTAAACGCTCTTGTCCTCTGCTCTCTTTGGCAGAGAGACGAGGAAAACAAACACGCATGAATGTGGCCATTCATCACGGCCAGAAAAGTTACTGACTTCATTCAAATTGACCGTGCAGTTAAGCGACTTATCACATATCATGACAGGCCTACTGAGATTATATAGCAGAGCAAGAAGTGAGGAGATCAAGAAAAGAGAGTGCAAAGAGAGAAATGACTGCTCCCTGCTCTGCAATCCAGCTGTTCAGCCAAAACACATCTGGCTCTGTGCTGTTTTCCACAAACTATGATGCTGTTTGATGGTTTATCTGTTTTATGGTGTGTGTGATATGGCTCACATCACACACACACACACACACACACACACACACACACACACACACACACACACACACACACACTGGCCAAAGTCCACAAGCCCATGACTTGAGTTAAAGTGTAGATCCTCCTGGTTAAATATTACTGCACTGCCAGTGGAAGTTGCTCAGTCAGTGTTTTACTTGAGTTAAAGTAATCTCTTTTATAATCTTTCTATGTAATTTTTATATAACTTTAAAATAATTTATGCAAAGTACATTTTCATTTCAACATCAAAGTTCAAGGTAAAAAAAAAAAACTCAAGGTTCAACACATTGCTGTATTATTTTCACAATGCATTTAGAGAACCTGAGAACTCTGGAAAAAATATAGTTTCTAACTTTGGCTAAATTTTTTTAATTTAAATAAATTTATTTATTTGTTTATTTTAACCTCTGGTGTGTGTGTGCAGACTGGGGCCTAAACAGTCTTGGAGCTGCATCAGTTGGCTTTGACTGGAAAGCTGAGACTCTTGTGGATTCAATGAGCCACATTTGATTCCTGTGTGATGATGTTGGCCCCCATAGCAGCCATTTCACTGCAGGCAGAGCCTTTTGTCAAACTGGACGTTGCTGGAGAAAATGACCTCTAGTGACCTCTAGGAGAATCACAGCCAGGGGTGCCGCCAGGAATTTTGGGCCCCATGAAAAAAAAAAGTGTATGTATATATATATATAGACTCGATTATGGTTTAATAATTTTATATTAGTTTTTACCTATTTTTTGGGGCCCCTGTCAGGCAAGGGCCCTTGGAATTGTCCTAACTTTCCCCCATATACGGCGCCCCTGATCACAGCCTCATCAAACTTTAGGAGGAGCTCTGCTGCTCCAGCTGGACTGACAGTGAGGGACAGTTTCTGACACATCTCCACAACAAGGTTAAGAGAATATAGATACCTAAGAATCACAATATGTATTGATCAGCTCCCAGGTGTCATGATAGTATCGATCAGGAGATCAGCATATTGTCCCAGCCTGAGTGTTGTAATACCTGACTTCTGATCCTGGAACCAGACAGGAGCACTGGGACCCAGCATGAAGACCCACCTGGATGTGGAGGGGATTCAGACATTTGTTATGGGGTCTTCACTGGAGTCGTAACCATGGTGACTAATCTCAGGGTTAAGTCAAGGGGCTGTTGTGCTCTTTTGTTTGTTGGAAGCTTGTTGCAGTGAGTTTCCTCCTCATCCAGAAACTGTTCAGATGATTTGCTTTTGTTGTTGGTCAACTTTTCTTTTATGGATTCACAATAAAAATCACAAAAAAAAAAAAAAAAAAAAACATGAGCTGTCTTTGTGGTAATCGGCTGCAAAAGTCAAAGTGGATGTCATGCTGTTAACATGGACATTTCTTCTAAATATATCTTAACTGCATTAATATTAGAATATTGTAGTCCATGTAAATGTTGTCACAGAAAGTGACAGAGTCTGCTTTTGACAATTGTAAGAACCTTGGCTAAATGTCAAGTGTCCCATCGTCATGGTTGTTTGTTTTTTACTTTTTTTTTTTTTCTTAGATTATAAGATTTCAGTTAAAACATAATGTTGTCTAAACATAAACAAACTGCTTTCATCTCCACAGGGACAGGAAGAGGAGTCGAGGTGATGTGGAGGAGCAGCTGTCCTGCTGTGCTTTGTGTCAGGAGCTCCTGAGGGATCCAGTCTCCACCAGCTGTGGACACTGGTTCTGCAGACGGTGCATCACCTCATACTGGGACCAGTCTGATCCATCAGGAGATCCTGCCTGTCCCCAGTGTGGAGAAAGATCCAGAACGAGAACTGGACTGCAGACACCCAGTCAAACCAGCCCAGTGGACGGCGGTCTGCAGGAGGTTTTAGACGAGCATAAGATCAGTCTGAGGAGGAGATGTGAATTTGTGACAGAAGGAACTGCTGCAGCAGGAAGTGGAACCCCCCTCAACAGGATCTACACTGAGCTCTACATCACACAGGGATGGAGGGAAGGGGTTAATACCCAACATGAGGTGTGGCAGCTGGAGACAACATCCAAGATGGAGACCCTCAGTGACACTCCAATCAAGTGCCAGGACATCTTCAAACCCTTACCTGACCAACACACACACATCAGAGTAGTTGTGACGCAGGGCGTTGCTGGCATTGGAAAAACCTTCTCAGTGCAGAAGTTCACTCTGGACTGGGCAGAGGGCTTGGAAAACCAACATGTCAGTCTTGTGGTTCTGCTTTCGTTCCGAGAGCTGAACTTGATCAAAGATGAGCGCTACAGTCTTCTCCAGCTGCTCCGTGTTTTCCATCCAACATTACAGACGGTCACAGCAGAGCAGCTCGCCGTCTGTAAAGTCGTGTTCATCTTTGACGGCCTGGATGAAAGCAGGTTTTTATTGGATTTCCAGAACAATGAGGTCTTGTCTGATGTCACACAGACATCATCAGTAGACGTGCTGTTGACAAACCTCATCAAGGGGAATCTGCTTCCCTCGGCTCTCCTCTGGATAACTTCCAGACCTGCAGCAGCCAATCAGATCCCTCCTACATGTGTTGACAGGGTAACAGAAGTGCGAGGGTTCACTGACCTCCAGAAGGAGGAGTACTTCAGGAGGAGATCCAGGGATAAGAAGCTGTGCAGCAGAATCATCTCACACATCAAGGCGTCCAGGAGCCTCCACATCATGTGCCACATCCCAGTCTTCTGCTGGATCACTGCTACAGTTCTGGAGCACATGTTGACTACAGACCAGAGAGGAGAGCTGCCCAAGAGCCTGACTGAGATGTACTCACACTTCCTGCTGGTTCAGACACAGAGGAAGAAGCACAAGTACGATGAGAGACATGACAGGAGTCAGCAGGAGCTGATGAAGACTGACAGGAAAGTTCTTCTGAAGCTGGGCCGGCTGGCGTTTGAACATCTGGAGAAAGGCAACCTGATGTTCTACCAAGAAGACCTGGAGGAGTGTGGTCTTGATGTCAGAGAGGCCTCGGTGTACTCAGGAGTGTTCACAGAGATCTTCAAATCAGAGTGTGTGCTCTTCCAGAGAAAAGTCTACTGCTTTGTTCATCTGAGCATTCAGGAGTTTCTGGCTGCAGTCTACATCTTCCACTGCTACACCAACAAGAACACAGAGGTACTGGCCAGAGTCATGAGGAGTGAATGTGATGACAAAAAGCCATCGTTGGATATCTTCCTGGAGACAGTCATGTCTGAAGCCCTGTGGAGCAAAAATGGTCACCTGGACCTCTTTGTCCGTTTCCTTCATGGCCTCTCACTGAAGTCCAACCAGAGGCTCTTAGGAGGCCTGCTGGGGTCCAACCAGAGGCTCTTAGGAGGCCTGCTGGGGTCTAACCAGAGGTGCTTAGGATGCCTGCTGGGTCAGACAAAGAGCAGACCAGAAGACATCCAGAGAGTCATCAACAACCTGAAGGGGATGAACACCGACAGTGTCTCACCTGACAGAAGCATCAACATCTTCCACTGTTTGATGGAGATGAACGACTTCTCAGTGCATCGGGACATCCAAGAGTTCCTGAAGTCAGAGAACAGATCAGAGAAGAAACTCTCTGAGATCGACTGCTCAGCTCTGGCCTACATGCTGCAGATGTCAGAGGAGGTTCTGGATGTGTTGGACCTGAAGGCGTACAGAACATCAGATGAGGGACGACGGAGACTGATCCCAGCTGTGAGGGACTGCAGGAAGGCTCGGTTAGTCCTGATGTGAAATCAACATTATACAAACAGTGTAGAGCTGCTTATTTTATTATTATTATTATTTTATTTTTGCACAATAAAAGCAAAACATCAGAACAAGAATGAAATAACAATAACAATGTGCAGGTGAGCTACAGAAAACCCCTAGGGGCTTATAAGAGAATCCCACCTCAAAATTTGATTACATAAAAAATAAGAAAAAATGTCAACAAACCAACAAAAAAGAGCAAATATACATTAAGTCAATGCAAATATACATTAAATCAATGCAGTAAATGTGTGTAAAGGTGTGTAAGAAAGAGTGTATAGGCCTATGTGAGTATGTGTACATGTGTGAGTGTACATGTTTATGTATGAATGTGAATATGAATACGAGTGTGTGAAGGCAAAATACAAAACAAGAAGACCAAACCCCAACTACCAAAGTAGTAAGTTAAAGTTAAGTTAAAGTTTGGTTCATCAGACATGTCCTTAGTCGACATTTATAGTTTCTTAGAGCGGTAGATTGGAGTGCAACTTGGATGTAACTGTTCCACAGTTGTGCTCCTTCATATCTAATAGAGAACTGACATAATCCAGTGCAAAACATTGGAAGGTGTAGACATTTAGAACGTCTTGTATTATAATTATGTACATTTGTATTCAACTGGAAAAATGAACTACAAGGGTGGGGAGGAGAAGCCGGGTGATGGAGGATTTTATAAATGAAAACACAAGTTAGGTATTTATGTATGTTGAAAATTGACAAGATGTTGAGCTGAATGAACAGAGGGGCTGAATGATCAGTCCTGCTGCTAGATGTGGCAATTCTACAAAACTGTTTCTGCAAAGTATAGAGCTTGTTAAGATGAGTAGGATAAGTAGCTCCCTAAATGATATTGCAATATGTGAGGTGTGGGTAGATTAAGCTGTGATAAAGAGTTAGTAAACATTTCTGATGAACCAAACTTCTGAATTTGCCAATGATACCAATGGACTTTGAGATTTTATTGTACACAATATTAATATGTTTCTTCCAGCTTAAAGTCTCATCAGTATGCACACCAAGAAAACTTGCGGTTGAGACCTGGATAATTGGGTCTCTTCCAATAAAGACGCGAGAATTAAATTTACAGTATTTTTTGTTTTTTGATGTAAATATGATAAAATTGGATTTTTTAACATTAAGGGCTCTATTTTCGCAGACAAGGCGAGATGGAGGCGCAGCGCAGCTGCGCTGCGCCAACTGGGTGTGGCCAAGTGGATTTTGCTAGTTTGGCACGCCGTGCGCCTTGGCGCAACTACTGCACCGTTCCTCCTACCGGCGGAAGGGAGGAGAGAAGGCGTGGAGTGGGTTTGACACAGCTGATTCACTTTAAACCAATCAAATAAGCCCCTGTCCTCGCCTTTAAAATGCGCTGCGCAAAGGCGTAATTAACGTTCACACAATTGGCATGGAGAGATCAGCCACAACACACACTAAGGACAAAGAGGCCAGTCTTGGCTGCTGGAATGTTGCTGGAGCTATCTGCCATCCATCTGTCCATCCATCCATCCATCCATGCATTTATCCTTACATTCATCTTCTTCATTCCATTACCTGCCTGACTCGCATCTCTCTTTTTCCAGCTCTGTCACCGTCTGTTAAAGTTATTGATTTTTACGAGCAAATATAAATTTAACTGTGAAGCCCCCATTTTTGATTAATGTTTTTACCTCAAAGGATAATCCTCGCCATATTCATATAAATACATGTTTGTTTTGCAACTTTCAACTCCATCACTTACTGATGCAACAACACACTAGAGATTAAAACAAAATCTGGTTCATGAAAGCTATTACATTTGCTGTTCTAAACGCCCAGAGTCTGACAAGGAATTGATGCATTTTACATTTTCGATATGTGTGGAATCAGGGTTTCCCCTAGAAAAAAAATTGGCACCGGACAATGTGACCGACAGGTTTTCAGTTTACCGGACAAATGTTTGAAAGTCCGGTCAAATATTATCTGAATTTACTGAGCTTAAAATTATATGCAGGCTACATAAGAATGATATCAAGGCATGTCAATTTATAGCATAATCTTTTTATTGAAAAGCAGGCTGTATCAAATAAAATTAGTGTCGTCAATTGACTCACGCGCAATAACGTCTAAAATAAATAAATAAATAAATATTGCACAAGCCTGTGCTCTTTTAACATGAACATTGCATACAATTGCAAACAATTGCAACTACAATTTGCAAACAAAAAAACTGGCTCATAGCATTTTAATAACGCTGCGTGCTGCCAACTTGAAATCAAATTGATGCAATAAAAACTTAATTCAGCAGCTGAATTAAAATCGAAAGTCTCAAGTGTCTCTCCGCAACTTGCAATGCGCATCAGTCTTGCGACCTTGTTCTCCCCCAGGCGACTTTGCTGCGTTGTTTTGCTCCGGTTCTGCAGAGAGAACCCCTCTCTCTCTCTCTCTGGTACACTGGAGACAGGGATCACACAGGCTATTTTTTTTTTTCAAATAAATAAATAAAATTACGTGAAAATTGACTGTTTTAATAAAATTCAAATTGTGCTTAGAGGGAATATTTTCACCGGGCATTTAAAAATTACCGGACTTTGGCTGATTTTAGGCTACCAGTCATAGCCCGGTGATTACCGGATAACGGAAACCCAGTGTGGAATATTTAAAGATATGGAAGAAGAACTGTGTAGTTAACACGAGCAGCGCCAGACACCATGACTGGAAAAAAGACATCACCGTACTGGACACATTGTTTGACTGACAGGTGATCAGGTTGGGTTTCCATGATGCTGCCACACGGTGCCAATCTCCTTTGATCTGACATCAGTTGTGACGGGACAGACGATATGGAGATACATTTATGTGCTGATTGAGATTATAGCATTGAATTGTGTTTTTTGTGGGTATTTATTGCATTGTTAATGTGCCTGACATTCTGTGAGGTTTTGGTGACGTGTGCGCACTGCCCGCCTGTCAGCCAAAATTCCACTGCGCTGGCCCCGCTGTGCCTTGTGCCGAAAGTAGACGTGGTTTCAGGAGGCGAGCTTTTGGCGCACCTCGGCGAAGCCTTTTGGCATGAAAATGTCACTGCGCCAAGCTGAATCTGTCAGCACCTCCCCCTGCTGCGCCGCCACTCCCATCTTGGCGCACCTCCGTCTGCAAAAATGAGAAACTGTGCGCCCCTCGGGTTGTGCTGGTCGAAAATAGCTTTGCGCGGGGTGCGCCTCACTGCGCCACCCTGCGCTGCGCTGGGAAAATAGAGCCCTAAGAGATAATTTGTTTAATTTAAACCATTTGGAGATGTTTTCCAGATCCTTATTAGCTCTATCCATTAGAACAGAGAAATCAGCGTGTGCAAGAAATAAGTTGGTATCATCCGAAAAAAGTACTGGAAACAAGGAGGATACTGCAGCAGGCATGTCATTGATATAAATAAGGAACAGAAGTGGTCCTAAAATTGATCCTTGCGGGACCCCACATGTTATAACAGCTCTATTAGATGTCCATCCATTGATTTTAACAAACTGTTGACGATTATAAATGTAATTACAAAACCATTTATAAGTAATCCCAGTACAACCATAGTGTAACAGTTTTTGAAGTAATATATCATGGTTTACTGTGTCAAAAGCTTTGGATAAGTCAAGAAATATTCCAAGCGCAAATTCATTATTATTCAAAGCAGTATAAATTTTGTCTACCAACTGTAACACAGCCATCTCAGTAGAATCACTTTTCCTGAATCCATATTGGTGCTCATACAGGACGCTCCACCCCTGGAGATGTTTCATCAACCTATTATAAACAAGTTTTTCCAAAATCTTTGAGAAACATGGGATTACAGAAATAGGGCGATAGTTGTTAAATGAACTGCGGTCACCAGATTTAAATATAGGAACTACTTTAGCAATTTTTAGGTCATTGGGTATTATTCCAGATTCAAGAGATTTGGTAAATATGTGAGTCAGTGGCTTGATAATTAAGGAGCTGAATTTAATGACCAGAGATGGCTTGACCTCATCATGACTGGCTGCTGAATCTTTGAAATTAACAATGATGTCAGTGATTTCCTTCTCTGTAGGAGGTTCAAAAATCTGGACAGAAGGATAGCTACCATGCAGGAACTCTAAAGGAGACCCAGCAGTAGAACGTATCGCTTCTGACAGAACTGAGCCAATATTTACAAAATAATTGTTAAAGGCACATGTGATGTCAAAAGGGTTTGATATTACTCTATTTTCATCAACAAAGTGGGATGGCAGAGAAGCTGAAGCTTTTTTCCTATTGAGGAGCTGACTGATGACTTCCCATGTAGTTTTGCTGTTATTTGAAGCGTCACAGAACTTGTTTGAAAAATAAATTTTCTTTGCAGTTCTGATTAAATGATTATATTTGTTTCTATACTTTTTGTAATTAGCAGTATTCAGAGGAGATGGATTTCTGATCATTTTTTTATACAACCTATTCTTTTTTTGAGCAGACTTGTGGAGACCTGGAGTAAACCAGGGTTTTGCAAACATAGAGGATTTTTTTGTACGTCTACTGACCAGGGGAAAACACCTATTGAATACAGAACTGAAAGAAGCTATAAATGACTGGTATGCTAGTTCAGGATCATCTTGTGTAACAACATTATCCCATGGAACATCAGCAATCAGCTCCCCAAATCTGTCAATATTGGTACCATTGAACACTCTAAACATTGGCAATTTCTCCATTTTCTGGTGTTTGACTAAGGTGGTTGAAGCAAAATGAAATATAGGGAAATAATCAGATATATCTGAATAAAATACACCAGACATAAGCACATTATTGAGAGAATTGGTAAATATGTTATCAATAAGGGTTGCAGATGAAGAGTTACCCTAGTAGGCCTAGTGATTAGGGGGAAAAGGGAGTTTGCAAACATTATGTTAAGGAAGTCTGCGATAAGGGGCTGTGACTTACTGTTAAACAGATTAATGCTGAAGTCACCAAGAAGGAAGCATACTTGACCTTCATGGTTAACTTTATCCAGGACCCAAGCAAGACTAGATATAAACTGTTTAATGTCTGTGTCAGGCGGCCTGTAAAGGCAACCTATGATAACACCTTTACTATCAAAAGTATCACAGGAGGGTATTTCAATGAACAGTGATTCTACATCATTACCATCCCAACTGAGTGTAAGATCCTTTCTGTAATTGTATTGAAATTCATTGCGCAGATAAATAGATACACCCCCACCAGTTCTTGCCATCCGATAATAATGCATCCATCCATCTATCCATCCATCTTCTGCCGCTTATCCGGGGCCGGGTTGTGGGGGCAGCCGTCTAAGCAGAGATGCCCAGACTTCCCTCTCCCCAGACACTTCTGCCAGCTCCTCAGGAGGAACCCCAAGGCGTTCCCAGGCCAGCCGAGAGACATAGTCCCTCCAGCGTGTCCTGGGTCTTCCCCGGGGCCTCCTCCCGGTGGGGCATGCCCGGAACACCTCCCCAGGGAGGCGTCCAGGGGGCATCCGAAACAGATGCCCGAGCCACCTCAACTGGTTCCTCTCGATGCGGAGGAGCAGTGGCTCTACTCCGAGCTCCTCCCGAGTGACCGAGCTCCTCACCCTATCTCTAAGGGAGTGCCCGGCCACCCTACGAAGGAAACTCATTTCAGCCGCTTGTATCCGCGATCTTGTCCTTTCGGTCATTACCCAAAGCTCATGACCATAGGTGAGGGTAGGAACGTAGATTGACTGGTAAATCGAGAGCTTCGCCTTTCGGCTCAGCTCCTTCTTCACCACGACGGACCGGTACACCGACCGCATCACTGTGGAGGCTGCACCGATCCGCCTGTCAATCTCACGCTCCTTCCTTCCCTCACTCGTGAACAAGACCCCGAGATACTTCAACTCCTCTACTTGAGGCAGGACTTCTCCACCAACCCTATAACATTCCAAATTACCATGGTAATTTGGAATGTTATAGAGAGGGGCCGACTCACTGGTCAACCATGTTTCTGAAAAAGCTATAACTGAGAATTCATGATTTAATGAAGATTAAAAAATGACAAAGCATATCATGATTCTTGGAGAGGCTACGGATGTTTAGATGAAGCATTGAGAACTTCTTAGTTTGGGACTTTGGGATGTCACTTAGCTGGTTATTAAATCTATTAACACTGAAATATTCACAGGATAAAGTCTTAGAAGATAAACCACTAAAATATTTTGAATCAGGATCCAAATGCTCCATAAATTTTGTGTCCCTATAGGTGTACAGATCAAAGGGAGTAAAAGACATATGGTTTAAAGTGCTTCCATACCTGACACCATCAGAAATACAAGATATGTAGTTCTTTAAATTTTCAGGATAAAGGATTTGTTCTGTCAGAAAAAATATACTTCAGGCAGTCCAGGGTAAAAGGATGCAACATGATGGTGATGCCCATAGCAGCTCACCCCTACAATACTTCAGAATCAGAAGCAAGTTCTTGCTATGTAATTGAACTTGAGCATCAGGTTTCTACTGCTTGGTTTCTTCTGATATTATACATGAAGCAACTTTCAAAAAATGTGTATTCTGTAATACAATTTAATATTACTATAATATAACACTATAAACAAGAAAATCACAGACTTGACATCTCTAAAATCTGTAATTACAGACTTTCTGGCTGTGGACTCTCAGAGACTCACTGTGAAGTTGTGGCCTCGGCTCTGAAGTCCAACCCCCATCTGACAGAGCTGGACCTGAGTGAGAACTACACGCTGGAGGATTCAGGAGTGAAGCTGCTGTCTGCTGGACTGGAGAGTCCAAACTGCAGACTGAAGACTCTCAGGTCAGACTGCACTTATTAAGCTTTCCACTCATAGTTTGAAGAGAGTTGTAGGGTACAGAAAAATAAATCAATAACTACATAAATAAATAAAAAAGAAAAACAAAAACATATGTATATCAATACACATATATTTAAGCAATAAGCCACGAGAAGCTGTGGGTTACAGTGATTTTACAACGGCTGAGGGGCGTTCTAAAGCACGACGTGCAGCGGAGTGCCTCAGTAAAACTGTTACCCTACATACAGCCCATAAAATAAACACACAAGAAAAAAAATCAACAATTTATTGGTAATAATGCAACAATAAAATTGAGAACAATTCATTCTTCCACCACCAAGATAGAGTGGACAGAATGGTTGCCAAGCAACACAGACGCTAAGACTGCTTTATCATTTAGCGCCATCGTCAGGTCACATCAGGCTATTTGGGCTTGTTAATGTTGAATTGGATATTTCCATTAATAGTGCAATTGTTAAAATAGTGTCCAATTATGTTTGGACTCCTCTTTGTGGGGATGATGGCGTGCATTTCGCGACTGGTGCGTTTATTTTTCACATATGAATCCCCGCAGGCTTTCTATGTTTTTTTTGGCAGCATCTTTGTGATTTTTTGTGCATTCATTGAAAGACAGGGTGACATATTTTAGGTCATTTTCGTCGTGGCGAATGCTGAAGGAGTCGGCCTTTAATCAGCGGTTGCCCTCGTTCGCCCTGCGTCCCATATGAAGCTGCACGTCAAACCAGACTTTACAGACAAGCCCCCAAGGTGTGTTTGAACTTCATGCCTGAAAGTGCTTCATCTTCTGGCAGTCTGCCTCGGTTATGGCTTGGTGGTGGGAAGATTTGTCACGTCCTTCTCGGCGGAGTTTCTTTACCACACCGGCGAAAACATTGTTGCTGGTGGTTAATTCAGCATCCTTTAACAGACACCAACCACTCATCCAGGCTCAGGCCACCCAGCAAATCAAAATTCACCACAAAGTCTCACATTTTGTTTACAAAAATCTTGAAACAAATGGAACCTGACAAGGAAGTTGAGTGCAGAGTAGTTGGTTGCTAGGCAACGCTATGTCCGTTTACAGTGGCACAGGGATATTTTGTGCTGCAGTCTGCCAGTGGGTTACACTGATTTTACAAGGGCATGGAACGTGGCTCAGCCAATCACAGCTGTTCCATAATCTATATTTCATGTACTATTTCTATCCATTCATCAGTGGCTGCTGGGTCTGGCTTTAGCCGTCTCCTTGTGACCGCCTTTTTACTTGCCGCTAAAAGTATTTGAGCCAGTGTCTTGTCCTTTTTGCTCCATCTTTCTGATGGTATATCATTAGTGCTGCAAAATTCACGGAATTTTCCAAGTTGGAAAATTTCCATGGGAATTTTCGGAAATTAACGGGAATAAACAGAATAAACATTTTGGTTTGTTACAAGCAGATATGCTGCAAACATGTTACATTATAATGAATTTCCAGGGAATTTTGGGGAATTTTCCCTAGCTGAGTCAAATTGTCGTGAATATTGGCATAACTGACACAAATATAGGCATGAACTTTGTCATAAGCAAACATAGGCCTACATAACATGTAAATACGCCTGAAACAATATTTACAAATCAGTGTTTAGAACTGAAAACTTTGATGTTTTCTTTCACAGAACAAGAAAACCAAGAATGATGAAAAATAAAAGATTCAGCTGTTAACAATAGCCTATATTTATTGAGGTACTGTATGTCCCCCTCAGCAACTAAACAAAGTGGTGATATTGATGTTGACATTCTTTTTATTTATTATTGTTTATTTTTGCCCCATTCACCTTAACAACAGCAAAATCGAAAATTTCCAAAATTCCAAAATAATTTACTGTAAACTTTTCATCCCTCTGCAACACTAGATATCACCCATGTAGATAGCATCACATCTAAAAGGAATGGTACTTCCAGATACATTATTTAGATGCTGCCAATAAAGGACAGGAACCTGGCAGTTCCAGAAGATATGGAAGTGATTGGCATCATTTATCTCCTCCAGCAACTACCACCATCTCCAAAATGCCTTTTTTGCAAGAGAGTCCTAAAAAATGGTGCAATATTTTTGCAGCAGAGCTCTGGCCATGCAGTCCAACTGGTTGAGTTCCACTGCACTTCACAGATTCTCTGCCAACTCTGGTCCCAAATTTGAAAATGAGCCTCCTTCTCCCATTTCTTTGTTACATAAAGTGTATTTTCAGAGCGACACTGGAGAATACTATTGTCTGGTCAGTCTTTTGAAATGCTCATAACTTTGGCTCCGATTGGTCAAGAGACTGGGTGCTGGTGTCATGTGATGCAGAAGCTCTTGTTCTACAGCAGGGGTGTCAAACTGGTGCCATGGAGGCCGAGGGGCTGCAGGTTTTCATTCCAACCGAACACTCCACCAGGTGATTTCACTGATCACCCCATCCCCAACAAAGAGGAGGAACCAATCAGTGAAATCACCTGGTGGAGTTTTTGGTCGGAATGAAAACCTGCAACCTCTCGGCCCTCCATGGCACCAGTTAGACACCCCTGATCTGCTTTCATTGTCTGTTTATTTGTGTTTTTAATATTTTGATGCACTTCGGAAGTTTCAGGGTTTCCTCTAGGATTTTTTGAAACTGTGGGGGAGGGCTTCAGCATCGTCGTCACGATGCAGGTGGTGGTGGTGCAGGTGAAACGCCTGGAGTGGTTGTGCCACCCAGATTTGTTTCCCTCTGTCTGATTTCCCCAGACATACATTCATATTCCACACAAAAACAGAATTTCATTCAAATTATGTGAAATTCGGTGATATTCCGCGTTAAAAATAGATTCCCTTTTGTTTGGCTAATTCCGTGATCGCTTAAATCATAGGACCCTACAATGTTAACATTAACGATAACATTAGCGTTGTTTTCACAGGGTTGAACAAAAAATTGGATTAAATTTAATTTTGCCTAGGTATCCCTCTTTTCTCTTGCCCTTTTCTCTCATTCCGAAGGAGGTCATGACAGTGTGGATACCTGACAGAAAATGACACTGAATCCACATTTTTGCGAAGATTTGGGCTTTTAAAGGCTGTGGTCTTAAACTTTTGATCAGCTGATGAACAGCCTATTTCAGTTTAATGGCTGTTCGCAATAAATTGCTTCCTCAATTTTTTTGTCTCACTCCCATTTATTCTTTTTGCATTTTGAAGCTCTACTTAAATCCTTTTTAAGATCCAACAGTGCAAAATGTAAATTCTTGCAATTTCTCAACTGGTCTTAAGATTTTGATCAGGAGTGTATATGGATATTGTTTGAATCATATCGTAGCACTAAATGTCTATAAGGCTGATATTGCTGTGAAGTATATGTTGTGCTTTTTTAAAGTTGGTGCTGCTGGTTATGTTAGCTTTTGTGAGGATGGTTGGTCAGGTTCTGTATCATGGATGCATGCGTGCTTTGTGACGTTTGACAAGTAACTAACAACCGTCACAATAAAGAGCAATAAACATAGTGAGCAAAAAGAGAACTCCTCCATATGTGTCACTCACTGTCAAGCAAATATAGGCCCAGTCAGTTAACTTGGGCAGTACAGCAAGAACAACAACTTCAGTTTAAGTCAGAGGCAAACACATCAAACATAAAGCGCCCTCATACGCTGCTGATAAGCATTTAACACAAACTGAGCTAAATGAAATACTTTGGCACTAAACAAGTATTTAAGTCTGCACTCATCAGACAAATCAGGATGGTATACAGACATTTTCAGGAAAAGCTTCTATCTGAGATTATGATCACAAAAAGTGCAATTCATTTTCAACCTCATTCAGATCACACAGATGACATTTTCTATTTTCTTCTGGTGTTGAATGGAAACGTCTGGTTTCATCTGCCAGAGGCAGGAAGCCACATCTCAGCTGGGCACAGACAGACCTCTGTGCTCTGGTTGGGAAATACACTTTATTAGACTGTACCTTCTCAGTTTAGCTTTATACAGAATTTCATTGGACCATTTCTGTTTCTAATTTTCAAGTAATATTGATTTAACTTGACTAACTCTACAGGATCATTTATTTCTGTATATGTATTGCAGACCTGCCTCATCAAATATTTTGGACAGTACTCTGGTCCAAGAACAGTTATTGGAAGATCCCAAAAGAGAATTGGTTTAGTAAGTCTGTTATCAGGCATGTTAATTAATCTATTCCACAGTGGCACCATGTCACCCTGGTGCTGCACTTGGCATGGCTCCCAACCCAAATCACCACATACAGCAAGTTTGGGGGCCATTTTATGTCCACCAAGAAAACAACACATGGCTCTGTTCTGAACTGCATCACATTGTGTTTGCTCACAGTAACCCCAAACCCTGCACTGTAGTCTACAATAGGACAGACACAAGATTTAAACAGCTGTGTAAAGGTTTTATAAGCAAGATCTCTACACAACTTGACCTCATTCAGGACAGCACCCAGAGCCCGACCTGCACAGTCAGATCAGATTTTTATTCCTCTTTCAAAAGTAAGATGGGCGTCTAGAGTAAGTCCTAAATATTTATAATACTCAGTAAATGACCAAAGTGTTGGCCCAAATGAAACTTAAACATAGTGTGTAACTCACCCTTTTTCCTGAAATGCATAATCTGAGTTTTATCTTTATTTATCTTTAGTCTCCATTTACTACACCAGCAGCACACAATACCCAACAGATTCTGGAGATCAGTTCCAGTCTCTGCTAGGAGGACTATATCATCAAAAGAACTTTTAAAGCATGATACAATTTTCCATCTATACCAGTTTTCAGTAGTTTGAAACTGAGAAGGTCATGATTTTTGCAGTCAAACGCTTTCAGAAAATCAATGAAACAGGAAAAAGTATGCTTCCCTTCTTGTATTCTAGCATGAACTATAGTAGTTAGCGAATATATGTGGTCAGTACAAGCTCTATTCTTACCAAAACCATTCTGTTGGTCTGCAAGCAGATCAGATGTTTCCAATTAACAATATAGTCGTTCATTAAGTTTACTAGAATAGAGTCTGTAGACACAACTCAGAAGACTTATCCCCCTATAGCTCAGAGGAACTCTAGGATCATTATTTTGAGACTCAGGCTTTCTAGGGAATCCACCTGTCCTAATGGAATGTGGATGTCTATGGACTTCAGCAACCTTACAGAAATATTTACAGAACTCACCAAACCATTTATCAATTTCTTTTTGATGTTGTACTTGAGAGAGCTTATCTAAGAATTCAGTAAACATAATTTGGCACTCACTGGAGGAAAGAAAATGAGGAGAGACCATTTTAATCTTCTTCTGAGGGTACTGTCTAGATTGAGTATTATCTGAACCCATATAATCAACAGCAGAGCCCCCACCTGCTTGAAGACTTCGGACTAACACTGAGTGATCAGGTTCTTTACAGCGATCACCTATCAGGTTCAAACAGCTGATCCTCTCAATGAACTCATTAGGCTGTGAATGTTCAACTCAGTGCAAGTTCTTCAACAACTGTGGGGGGTAATTATGTAATCTACAACAGCCTTCCCTTTTACACAGAGAGAGAGAGAGAGAGAGAGAGAGAGAGACAGACAGAGACAGAGAGAGACAGAGACAGAGACAGAGACAGAGACAGAGAGAGAGATACCTGTATCAGTGTGAGCAGGCTGCTAGAAAACATGGCAGATCCATAATAATAACTAGATAGTGAAGTAGAAAAAGCTCTCAGAGCTCAAGGAGCCAGTTCACTGAGGACTGACACTTTCATTCACTCTGATGGGTTTGTAAAGCACTTTGGAACTTACCTTCACAGGTGTAATATAAATATAAATTAGTATTCTCAGTATTATTATTAATGCAATTCACTGATTCTTGAGAATTTGGAGAAATCATGTCCCACTAAGAAAAATGCTATTTCTGCTGGAAATGTACAACATTTTAATGAATAAAAAGAATCAAGGGCATAATCAGGGGGTCCTTTGCACATTTGTAAGGTTCTTTTATAGGTTTATTTTTAATTTGTATTAATTTAATGATTATATGTTGGCCCATGGCCTACAAAACCAGTTGTCCTCGGACAGGAGATAATCATTTCAACTTGATTAAAACAACAAAAAGTAATAATTTCACTGAATAATATCTTTACCACATGAAAGAGTACATCATAATATGTATTAAAAACTACAAACGATGGGTTTTGAACAATATTTACTATTATTTTGTGGTTGCTCAAAATGTGTCCCAGATATTCATCACCACTGTCAGATATTTATTTAAAAAATAATAATAAAAAAACTACAAGGTCAGTTACATTCCTGAGGAGCCCTTTTCAAACCTTCAGCTCTACTGCATGCTTCAAGACCGCTCAGGCTCCTGGAAGTTTGCTTTTTTCTCTTAAATCTCTTCATATTTTTGGACACTGCTACTGTCACAACCATAACATGTCAACACCGTCACTTCTGTATAAAAAATATTAGATTAGATTATGGAATAAATGTATACTTTTTAAGAAGAGGTCTGATGCAGGTAGCAACAGGGCAAAAACAAGCTGGCTAATGTGAACAACTCATGCTGATCATGTGAAAGAGCAGGTTTTTGTCTCCACCGTCAGACGTCACCACCGTCAGGTTTTCTGTGTGACGGTGATGACTGAAGTCTGAAAAATGCTTATAACAGAGCTCAGGATTCTTATTTTTTGTACCAAATAGTTAAATAAAGTTGTTAAGCAAGAAGCCATTGACTTGAGTGGCATAAATTTTGGAAATGTATGTTTTAATGAGGCCACTGTCACCACCGTCAGAGGCAGTTATATTGGCTTTAAATGAATATGCTTACAATATGTTTCTTTGGTGCTGTTGAGTTATTAAAGTAATAGTCTCTTTAATACAAAAATATGTTTTTCAAATTAAAAAAAAAAAAACATTACAGTGACGGTGTTGACAAAAACAAAGTAGCCTAATAACTGGAAAAACCTATTTTATGAAAAAAATGCAAAATGAGGAGTTTGCACCGGCACATTGCTGAACAGCCAAGACCTTGGCCTATAATGATATACCTTCAGATTTTGTAATTTAACACACTTTTTTTTTCAAAATTAAAACCTGTTTTATCCAAATTCCCATGAATCAGTGAATTGTTATAATAATTATTTCATTGATAAATGTCTGATAAATATCCAAAACACTGGAAATTATAGCTCCATATTTTATTCTTCATTCAGATTGAGGTACTGCAGGTTGACAGAGAGCAGCTGTGCTTCTCTGGCCTCGGCTCTGAAGTCCAACCCCCATCTGACAGAGCTGGACCTGAGTGAGAACCAGCTGCAGGATTCAGGAGTGGAGCTGCTGTCTGCTGGACTGGAGAGTCCAAACTGCAGACTGGAGACTCTCAGGTCAGACTGCACTTTTTAATGATGACATAAATATATGGATATTGTTTGAATCATATAGCAGCACTAAATGTCTATGAGGCTGATATTGCTGTGAAGTATATGTTGTGCTTTTTTAAAGTCGGGGCTGCTGGTTCTTTTAGTTTTTGTGAGGATGGTTGGTCAGGTTCTGTATCATGGATGCATGCGTGCTTTGTGACGTTTGACAAGTAACTAACAACCGTCTCGTGTCGAGAGAGAGAGGGAGAGAGAGAGAGAGAGAGAGAGAGAGAGAGAGAGATACCTGTATCAGTGTGAGCAGGCTGCTAGAAAACATGGCAGATCCATAATAATAACTAGATAGTGAAGTAGAAAAAGCTCTCAGAGCTCAAGGAGCCAGTTCACTGAGGACTGACACTTTCATTCACTCTGATGGGTTTGTAAAGCACTTTGGAACTTACCTTCACAGGTGTAATATAAATATAAATTAGTATTCTCAGTATTATTATTAATGCAATTCACTGATTCTTGAGAATTTGGAGAAATCACGTCCCACTAAGAAAAATGCTTTTTCTGCTGGAAATGTACAACATTTTAATGAATAAAAAGAATCAAGGGCATAATCAGGGGGTCCTTTGCACATTTGAAAGGTTCTTTTATAGGTTTATTTTTAATTTTGATTAATTTAATGATTATATGTTGGCCCATGGCCTACAAAACCAGTTGTCCTTGGATAGGAGATAATCATTTCAACTTGATTAAAACAACAAAAAGTAATAATTTCATTGAATAATATCTTTACCACATGAAAGAGTACATCATAATATGTATTAAAAACTACAAACGATGGGTTTTGAACAATATTTACTATTATTTTGTGGTTGCTCAAAATGTGTCCCAGATATTCGTCACCACCGTCAGATATTTATTTAAAAAATAATAATAAAAAAACTACAAGGTCAATTACATTCCTGAGGAGCCCTTTTCAAACCGTCAGCTCTACTGCATGCTTCAAGACCGCTCAGGCTCCTGGAAGTTTGCTTTTTTCTCTTAAATCTCTTCATATTTTTGGACACTGCTACTGTCACAACCATAACATGTCAACACCGTCACTTCTGTATAAAAAATATTAGATTAGATTATGGAATAAATGTATACTTTTTAAGAAGAGGTCTGATGCAGGTAGCAACAGGGCGAAAACAAGCTGGCTAATGTGAACAACTCATGCTGATCATGTGAAAGAGCAGGTTTTTGTCTCCACCGTCAGACGTCACCACCGTCAGGTTTTCTGTGTGACGGTGATGACTGAAGGCTGAAAAATGCTTATAACAGAGCTCAGGATTGTTATTTTTTGTACCAAATAGTTAAATAAAGTTGTTAAGCAAGAAGCCATTGACTTGAGTGGCATAAATTTTGGAAATGTATGTTTTAATGAGGCCACTGTCACCACCGTCAGAGGCAGTTATATTGGTTTTAAATGAATATGCTTACAATATGTCTCTTTGGTGCTGTTGAGTTATTAAAGTAATAGTCTCTTTAATACAAAAATATGTTTTTCAAATTAAAAAAAAAAAAACATTACGGTGACGGTGTTGACAAAAACAAAGTAGCCTAATAACTGGAAAAACCTATTTTATGAAAAAAATGCAAAATGAGGAGGTTGCATCGGCACATTGCTGAACAGCCAAGACCTTGGCCTATAATGATATACCTTCAGATTTTGTAATTTAACACACTTTTTTTTTCAAAATTAAAACCTGTTTTATCCAAATTCCCAAGAATCAGTGAATTGTTATAATAATTATTTCATTGATAAATGTCTGATAAATATCCAAAACACTGGAAATTATAGCTCCATATTTTATTCTTTATTCAGACTGAGGAACTGCAGGTTGACAGAGAGCAGCTGTGCTTCTCTGGCCTCGGCTCTGAAGTCCAACCCCCATCTGACAGAGCTGGACCTGAGTGAGAACCAGCTGCAGGATTCAGGAGTGGAGCTGCTGTCTGCTGGACTGGAGAGTCCAAACTGCAGACTGAAGACTCTCAGGTCAGACTGCACTTTTTAATGATGACATAAATATATGGATATTGTTTGAATCATATAGCAGCACTAAATGTCTATAAGGCTGATATTGCTGTGAAGTATATGTTGTGCTTTTTTAAAGTCGGGGCTGCTGGTTCTTTTAGTTTTTGTGAGGATGGTTGGTCAGGTTCTGTATCATGGATGCATGCGTGCTTTGTGACGTTTGACAAGTAACTAACAACCGTCTCGTGTCGAGAGAGAGAGGGAGAGAGAGAGAGAGAGAGAGAGAGAGAGAGAGAGAGAGATAAGGTAAGATAAGGTAAGGTAAGGTCATTTTTATTTCACGTGTCATACACCAGAAAAAGTGCCCAGCCCACATGGGCTTACAAGACACACCAAGAAATACAATAAAGAGCAATAAACATGGTGAGTAAAAAGAGAACTCCTCCATATGTGTCACTCACTGTCAAGCAAATATAGGCCCAGTCAGTTAACTTGGGCAGTACAGCAAGAACAACAACTTCAGTTTAAGTCAGAGGCAAACACATCAAACATAAAGCGCCTTCATACGCTGCTGATAAGCATTTAACACAAACTGAGCTAAATGAAATACTTTGGCACTAAACAAGTATTTAAGTCTGCACTCATCAGACAAATCAGGATGGTATACAGACATTTTCAGGAAAAGCTTCTATCTGAGATTATGATCAAATGGACAGAAAAACAAAAAGTGCATTTCATTTTCAACCTCATTCAGATCACACAGATGACATTTTCTATTTTCTTCTGGTGTTGAATGGAAACGTCCGGTTTCATCTGCCAGAGGCAGGAAGCCACATCTCAGCTGGGCACAGACAGACCTCTGTGCTCTGGTTGGGAAATACACTTTATTAGACTGTACCTTCTCAGTTTAGCTTTATACAGAATTTCATTGGACCATTTCTGTTTCTAATTTTCAAGTAATATTGATTTAACTTGACTAACTCTACAGGATCATTTATTTCTGTATATGTATTGCAGACCTGCCTCATCAAATATTTTGGACAGTACTCTGGTCCAAGAACAGTTATTGGAAGATCCCAAAAGAGAATTGGTTTAGTAAGTCTATTATCAGGCATGTTAATTAATCTGTTCCACAGTGGCACCATGTCACCCTGGTGCTGCACTTGGCATGGCTCCCAACCCAAATCACCACATACAGCAAGTGTGGGGGCCATTTTATGTCCACCAAGAAAACAACACATGGCTCTGTTCTGAACTGCATCACATTTAGTTTCACAAAAAGCATGCTTCCCTTCTTGTATTCTAGCATGAACTATAGTAGTTAGTGAATAGATGTGGTCAGTACAAGCTCTATTCTTACCAAAACCATTCTGTTGGTCTGCCAGCAGATCAGATGTTTCCAATTAACAATATAGTCGTTCATTAAGTTTACTAGAATAGAGTCTGTAGACACACCTCAGAAGACTTATCCCCCTATAGCTCAGAGGAACTCTAGGATCATTATTTTGAGACTCAGGTTTTCTAGAGAATCCACCTGTCCTAATGGAATGTGGATGTCTATGGACTTCAGCAACCTTACAGAAATATTTACAGAACTCACCAAACCATTTATCAATTTCTTTTTGATGTTGTACTTCAGTGTTTCCCAACCGGGGGTACGCGCACCCCTAGGGGTACGCGAGCACATTACAGGGGGTACGTGGAAACATAGGCAGAAATCCCGGGGGGGTCGGGGGGGACAAGACCCCTCCATCCATAAATTTTGAATAATATTGTAATATTCAATGAAAGCACAATGCAAGCGGTGCTAATTATAAATGTAAAACAGTGGGTTTTTAAGTGTTAAAATGTTATGACCTCCCCCATGCCTCAAAGTGGTTTGGTCCTCATCCTGCTGCCGGCAGCTCTGTAACTTTCAGTCCGTCAGCCTGAGAGGCAGCAGCCTGATGAGAACTAGCAAGAAAACCTCCTCAAGTGAAAGCCAGTGAGTCATTTATCACACCACCTGTTCACCAAGCACAAGGCTGGAATATGAAAAGTGATATTTTCCCTGCTTGGTCCAAAACCTGCCTCTTTCAGCTCTCTGTTTAAGCTAACAGCTAATGAGACAGTGAGGGAGAGAGAGGACAGACCACAGGAGGAGCAGATACTGAGCTTTTTATTCTTTCAAAAAGTCTGTCAGGATATTAATGTCAGAAATAGTTCATATTTTACTGATATTTTGAGTTTGTCTCTAGATAGATATCTACTTTTTGCATTTTAAACTGCATTATTTTGTGGCATAGTTTCATTTCATTTTCTTATTTGATCTAAAAGGGACAGTGTACAGCTCAAACATATAGGCCTACTGTATGTCACTATTTGATGCCATATCTTGCTTTGTTTTTTGTTGACACTACAATAAATCTGTTTTTTGAAGAATAGTTTGATGTAATTAGATTATTCAAGTTTTAGAGCTTATGTTGAGTTTCTAGTTCTTGTAAAGCTACTTTGATGGACTGTAGTGGAAACAGAACAGTGAGCAAAGAAATTTGGTCAGAGGATTATTGTTTTTAATAGCATTATTTAAAACATGAACATGCTGAGGGCTCAGCACTGTACTGCAAGTTTCAATGGAGCATAAGAGAGAAAGAGGGAGGTACAGATGTGCCAGACAGCAATTTTTTCATGTCCCACCCAACAATTACTCTCTGAAATTTTGCTGTTTATCCCCTTACCTTCACAGGTGTAATATAAATATAAATTAGTATTCTCAGTATTATTATTAATGCAATTGTTATAATAATTATTTCATTGATAAATGTCTTATAATATCCAAAACACTGGAAATTATAGCTCCATATTTTATTCTTCATTCAGACTGAGAGACTGCAGCTTGACAGAGAGCAGCTGTGCTTCTCTGGCCTCAGCTCTGAAGTCCAACCCCCATCTGACAGAGCTGGACCTGAGTGAGAACCAGCTGCAGGATTCAGGAGTGGAGCTGCTGTCTGCTGGACTGGAGAGTCCAAACTGCAGACTGAAGACTCTCAGGTCAGTAGAGGGGTGGAGTCAGTCCTCTGAGGTCAGTAGAGGGGTGGGGTCAGTCCTAGAGGGGTGGAGTCAGTCTTCTGAGGTCAGTAGAGGGGTGGAGTCAGTCCTAGAGGGGTGGAGTCAGTCCTCTGAGGTCATCAGAGGGGTGGAGTCAGTCCTAGAGGGGTGGAGTCAGTCCTCTGAGGTCACTAGAGGGGTGGAGTCAGTCCTCTGAGGTCATCAGAGGGGTGGAGTCAGTCCTCTGGGGTCAGCAGAGGGGTGGAGTCAGTCCTCTGAGGTCAGCAGAGGGGTGGAGTCAGTCCTCTGAGGTCAGCAGAGGGGTGGAGTCAGTCCTCTGAGGTCAGCAGAGGGGTGGAGTCAGTCCTAGAGGGTTGGAGTCACCCTGCGTTCCAATACCCATACTACCATACTATTTAGTAGGGAAAATACATACCAATACATACTAAACTACATACTTTTTAAGGGCAGCTGCAGTACATACTAAAAGTAAAAAGTATAAGTATGCGATTTGGAACGCAGGGTCAGTCTTCTGAGGTCAGTAGAGGGGTGGAGTCAGTCCCAGAGGGGTGGAGTCAGTCCTCTGAGGTCAGTAGAGGGGTGGAGTCAGTCCTCTGAGGTCAGCAGAGGGGTGGAGTCAGTCCTCTGAGGTCAGCAGAGGGGTGGAGTCAGTTTTCTGAGGTCAGTAGAGGGGTGGAGTCAGTCTTCTGAGGTCAGTAGAGGGGTGGAGTCCGTCCTAGAGGGGTGGAGTCAGTCCAGGCGGAGCAGCTTGGTTGCTTGGTTCTTGTGCTGGACACAGTCAGTGCAGGCAGCATTTCCTGGGAAATGTCCAAAGTGCTCAGTGGCCTCAGGACTGGACAGACAGACAGAGAGAGATCAGCCAATCAGAGCAGCCACAGTGTGTTGGGGTCATGTGACCTGCAGGTGATGATGATGATGATGAAGAGGATGATGGTTTTGTGTTCATCCCTACAGGCTGGAACATGTAAAAGACTGGATTCCAGCTGACAGCCTGAGAGGATGTGAGTACACACACACACACACACACACACACACACACACACACACACACACACACACACACACAAATGGGAGTGAGCTGAAACTAAATGTGTGTGTGTTTCCAAAAGCAGCTCCAATCAGCTGACAGGACAGAGAAAGCTGGGCGCCCTGGGAGCTCACGTGCTGCAGAGCTCCAGCTTGTCCAGGCTGAGTCGTGGGTTTGAATCCCACCTCAGGCCCTTTGCTGCAGGGCGGCCCCTCTCTCTCCCCGAAAAAACTCAAAGAGTAACTCCTCACTTCACTGTGGAGCCCCTCAAGGGTCATGGTGTGTGTGTGTGTGTGTGTGTGTGTGTGTGTGTGTGTGTGTGTGTGTGTGTGTGTGTGTGTGTGAGGGTAGGGGGCAGGTAAGGACAGAGAGCGGTAGAGAAAAAGAGAGGGATATAGAAGAGAAAAAACCTGAAGGAGAAAAATGAGGAAAAAAGGTTTTGGTTTAAATTTGTTAAATTGTTGATATGTATTTGTTTTTCTCTGGTATTTTGGGTGGATATGAAATCTGCCTCACAAACTCAACAAAAAATGAGCATTAAAAACAATAAACTAAACAAGCAAATGCTCTTCAAAAATGAATTAAACCCAAACACAAAGTGTAAAATGACATTAGTTTTTATTTTGAATGAAAAATGCCAAACTATAATAACCTCATAAGAGCCAAGAGAGTGTGAGTGAATGAGGCTTTCTGAGGTGTGCTGTGTGTCTTCTCCCCATCAGATGCCTGTGATCTCACACTGGATCCAAACACAGCGAACAGAGAACTCCGTCTGTCTGAGGACAACAGGAAGGCGACGTGGGAGTGGGAGGAGCAGCCGTATCCTCGTCACCCAGACAGATTTGACCTGGTGCCTCAGGTTCTGTGTAGAGAAGGTCTGACTGGGAGATGTTACTGGGAGGTCCAGTGGAGAGGAAAGGTTTATATAGCAGTGACTTACAGAGGAAACAGAAGAAGAGGTTATGACTCTCTGCTTGGATACAATAATCAGTCCTGGAGTCTGGAGTGCTCTGATCATAGTAACAGCTACTCTGTCAGACACAACAGTGAGGACACCAGCATCTCTGTCCGTCCCCGTGGATCTGACAGAGTAGCAGTGTATCTGGACTGCTCTGCTGGGACTCTGTCCTTCTACAGAGTCTCTTCTGACAGACTGAGACTCCTGCACACCTTCAGCTCCACCTTCACTGAGCCGCTCCTCCCTGGGTTTACTTTGTGGCCAGCTAGTTCTTCTATTGAGGTTGAGCTGCCAGTTTCTCAGAAACAAACTCTGACCTGAAAGAGTTTAGAACATGTTTGGCTGATTTGTGGTTTATAGTTGATTTTTTTTTATTGTATCAGGCATCTTGGTGGATAATTGTTAACTGATTGATTGGACAGGCTTGTAAAAATAATGAGTCATTATAATGTTTGTATATTCAAATCTTAATGTTGTACAAAAGTGTCATTTAAACCTCCTCCTCCACTCATTGATTTTTTTTTTTGTATTTCTCTAATAAACACAGACGTGAGAATGACAGCACATTGCTCACTGCAGAGCTGTGACTGGAGCCCCTCTCCTTTTGGGCCCCTCCCTTCACCTGTTGACCTCCAAGTCACATTAACATGTTTAACGCTCTGTACCTGATGTTTTACTGTCAACACATTTGTATTTCATGTTGGACGGTGCACATTAATAAACACATGACTGGAAATGTGTCAGAGGCTTTTCTCACCTGCAGCCCCTTGGCCAGGGGCCTCATTTCTAAACGCTGCGTACGCACAAAAGAGGGCGTACGCCACTTTGGAAGCAACGTTTGGGATTTCTACAAAACAAACTTGACAGGAGAATGTGCGCAGCTCCACGCTCTGACCTGCCGTACGCACAAAATCTGGAGAAACGGGAAACTGCGACGCCAAGGCAGAGGGATGACATCACCGAAAATATGTGGAATAGATACATTTGAGTGAAATAATCAAATATTACCCAGAAAACGAAGAACGAGGCGTGATTGATATAGATAATCCCGGGAGTGCACGTGCATTGTGAAACTAAAGTGCATGTATGAAGTCCATTCACAGCCTAAACACTGAGGCACACAGTCACCATGTTCCCACTCAGGAGAGATTCTCCAGTCATCCCCACCAGCTCTCCATCTGTGGGGCTCCGGTGGCCCTCTCCTCCTCCTGTCCCACACACACTTCTCCTGTGGAGCACCATGCGCTTTTCCGCCTCCACTTTGATGTCAGACCACTTCTTTTTGACCTCTGACCTCTGACCCTCTCTAACCCGGCCTTGAGGCAGGGCCGGCCCGTGACGTAGGCAGTATCGGCAGACGCTAAGGGCGCCATCTGCTGGAGGGGCGCCGCTCGGCAGCGGTTTCTCCCGGCGGGCCGCTCTCGGGCCTTCCTGGCGTTAGTGATGCCCACCAAACACTGTTTAGTGTTTTTTCCACCTCACCCACTAAAATCTCTTCTTCACACTGGGAACTTTCTTTTCCTCGCTCTCCTCTCTCGCTCCATCGTGTCCGTGCTTTATTTGCATATTCATCGAGGGCGTTCCCCTGACCTTATATGGGCACCATGTGGGCGGGGCAAAGCGCTTCCTCACCTGAGACAACTTTAGGATTGACTGTGATTTATAAATGGAAGCAGGCGTAGGACGTGTGTGCACTCTGTTATGAATCTGAACGTTTTTGTTACACAAAAACTAACAATGTGCCAGGCACGTGTGAAAATTATAAATTCACATGTGAAATACTAATTTTTACATGTGAAAAGGCATATTTAGATGGGAAGCTCTGCAGGACTGTTGTCTCATATTTCTTCTACTGTCTCTCATTTATTACAAAAATGTGTCTCTGTTGTTGCTTCAGTTCATGAAACTCGTTGCTGATGCAGATTTTCTCCCAACATGAGTTTGGAAAAGTGAAGATCAAAGCTTTGCTGAAGCGACTGCAGGTGGAGCTCGTACCCGCGTGCCCTGAGGCCTGAGCACAGCAGCCCGGGTTCGAATCCGACCTCAGGCCCTTTGCTGCAGGTCAAGTCCTGTCTCTCTCTCCTGCCTCTCTCTCGTGCCTCTCCTGTCTCTCTCTCTCCTGCCTCGCCATCTGAAACCACGTGTAGGCCTACTTTCGGCGCAAGGCGCAGCGGGGCCGGCACAGTGGAATTTTGGCTGACAGGCGGGCAGTGTGCACACGTCACCACAACCTCACAGACTGTCAGGCACATTAACAATGCAATAAATACCCACAAAAAACACTATTCAATGCTACTATCTCAATCAGCACATAAATGTATCTCCATATCGTCTGTCCCGTCACAACTGATGTCAGATCAAAGGAGATTGGCACCGTTTGGCAGCGTCATGGAAACCCAACCTGATCACCTGTCAGTCAAACAATGTGTCCAGTAGAGTGATGTCTTTTTTCCAGTCATGGTGTCTGGCGCTGCTCCTGTTAACTACACAGTTCTTCTTCCATATATATAAATATTCCACACTGGGTTTCCGTTATCCGGTAATCACCGGACATTGACTGGTAAAATCTGCCAAAGTCTGGTCATTTTTAAATGTCCAGTGAAAATATTCCCTCTAAGCACAATTTGAATTTTATTATTATTTTATTATTTTTAAAACAGTCAATTCCCACGAAATTTTATTTATTTATTTTTCTTAAAAAATAGCCTGCGTGATCCCTGTCTCCAGTGTGCCGGAGAGGGAGAGAGAGAGGCTTTTCTCTGCAGAACTGGATCAAAACAGCGCAGCGAAGTCGCCTGGGGGAGAACAAGGTCACAAGACTGATGCGCACTGCAAGTTGCGGAGAGACACTTGAGACTTTGGATTTTAATTCAGCTGCTGAATTAAGTTTTTATTGCATCTATTGGATTTCAAGTTGGCAGCACGCCGCGTTATTAAAATGGTATGAGCCAGTTTTTTTTTTTTTTTTTTTGTTATTTTGTTGTATTTTTTGGCAAATTGTAGTTGAAATTGCTTGCAATTGTATGCAATGTTCATGTTAAAAGAGCACAGGCTTGTGCAATATTTATTTATTTTAGACGTTACGCACATGAGTCAATTGACAGCACTTATTTTATTTGACATAGCCTACTTTTCAATAAAAAGATTACGCTATAAATTGACATGCCTCGATATCATTCTTATATAATATATAATATATAAAATTTTAAGCTCAATCAATTCAGATAATATTTGACTGGAATTTCAAACATTTGTCCGGTAAATTGAAAACCTGCCGGTCACGTTGTCCAGTGCCAATTTTTTTCCAGGGGGAAACCCTTATTCCACACAAATCGAAAATTTAAAATGCATCACTTCCTTGCCAGACACTGGACGTTTAGAACAGCAAATGTAAAAGCTTTACTGGATTTTAAAAAATATTACTCCGCCTCCGAGTCTGTGTGATTTCTATGGCAACACGAAACGTTTCACCGAAACCCGCATCAAAAGCCGCTGTCAACTTTGTTCGCCTGCATAATGGACCGTTTTGTTGTCAATTTTGATTTATTTGGCGACCTAAGTTTGGATAAATGGCTGAACGAGTAAGACAAGACAGAAGAGAAAAAGGAGAGATACGCGAGAGTGACGAGTGAAGAGCTGGATCAGCTGGAGAGGTCAGGAAATGAAGCCGGTACGGCCCGGTCAACGTCTTGGGCCGTCAAATGTCTACAAGACTACCTGACAAACACCGGGCAAACAGCTGATTTCTCACCTGTAAGGAAAGAAGAGCTGAACAAGATCCTCCGTGAATTTTATGGAGCTTTAATTTCTATAATAAAGAGAATGAAATGCCTCAGCAGATTCAGCACCACGGACAGTGCCTGCCTCAGCAGATTCAGCACCACGGACAGTGCCTGCCTCAGCAGATTCAGCACCACGGACAGTACCTGCTGAGGCAGATTCAGCACCACGGACAGTACCTGCTGAGGCAGATTCAGCACCACGGACAGTGCCTGCTGAGGCAGATTCAGCACCACGGACAGTGCCTGCTGAGGCAGATTCAGCACCATGGACAGTACCTGCCTCAGCAGATTCAGCACCACGGACAGTACCTGCTGAGGCAGATTCAGCACCACGGATTTTCCACGGAGATGTGCGGCTATAACTCTGTTCTTGTTTGTTATCAGTTATTAATCAGCCTATTAATCGTTATTAATTTGTTCAGTCTTTATGAGTTTCCTGGGCCAAAGATTTAATTAATTCGTCAATTTGTTAGCATCTGTACATTGAAATGAACATTTAATAAATTAACACATCTGTGAAAGCTGTGGTCTTTATTTCAGAGGTAAATTGATAACAGCCTGAAAATGTGATTCTATAACTCTGTTCAGCCTTAATGTGACTGCTTACTGTCCTTACTTTTGCTGCTTAGCCACATTAATCGGAGCTGACTTTAAATTGGAGTGATAAACCCCGAGCTGAAATAAAACATCTGCCGCTGAGTTTATGAAAAGACAGATGTTTGCCAACACTGGGAAGCAGTAACCTATATTTAAATATAACTGTTAATATGAGTTAGTTGCTACAGCAGCTACTATCGCTGAGGATCGATCATTTCAAAAAACGAAAGCAGATAGCGTCCTTCGGCCTGCCGTCTACAGCCATTGACATAAGGCATGCAGCGCAAAAGGGGGTGCCAAAGTAAATTTTGCATTGAATCATGCAACATATTTGTTTCCACCAAAATGCAAAGTTGACTGTTTATATTATAAGTTTTATATTTAAGTTTTATTTCACACACTGGGGTATGGGGATGATGATTTTACAGTTTGCTGGCATTGTGGCCTTTGGGTTAGAGGTGAGTCCTGAGTTCAGGACATTAGGGTTTCCATTTCCAAAATGGTGATATTGATGTTGGCATTCATTTTATTGATTATTGTTTATTTTTGCCCCATTCACCTTAAGTTAACAACAAAAATGAAATTTCTTAATTTCTCAAAAGCTTAAATTTCCATGGAAACTTTTTAAAAAACCTCATTCAAATTGATGACAAGAAAAAAAAAAAAACGAAAATTCCCAAAATTCCCGAGCCAAATTTTCCCGGGAATTTTCGGAAAAATTGGAAAAAAAAGAGACAGCAAAAATCTTCTGAAAATGTCCAATATTCCAGAGCGAATATTCCCACAGGAATTTTCAGAAACTTTCCGGGAAATTTACCGGAAACTTTCCACCCCTTTGCAACAGTACTGACACAGCGAGTGCATACTGACAAAAGTGTAATTCTCCAGTGAACTGCTCTTATAAGTGAAACACTGACACTGCAGTGGGTTCAGGGTGCTGTTCTGTAGCTGACCTCTGACCCCTGACCTCTGTGAGGAGAAAAGACAATCTCACTATTTGGTCCAGTAAACAGCTAACTAACACAAAACAGCTGATAAATCCTGGGTGATTTAAAGTTCTGCTGCTCCATTGTCTGTAGAAAAGGGCGACTGAACAGAAGAAGCATGAGGATTTGGAGGAGTGGTTTATTCAGCACTTTTTTTTTTCCAAGACCAAATATATTTAACGCATACAAAGAGAGATAGGAAACACAAACCCCAAATCCTGAATGAATCTGAGTAAACCCTCATTGTTAGTAACCCCATGCATCCTTGTTTTGGTTGCAGCTGTAACAGACGAGTGACTGTGATCGCCTCTGGGAAGCCTTCCTGACCCTCCTCAGTCTCACAGACATGACTCAGCACTTTCCTGGCCGGTCTCATGAGTTGGAGTGATGATCCCTTGGCGTTTTGCTTTGATCATCCTTAAGGAGCACAATATCAAAATTTGAAATCAAGAGGACATTTAAAATAACAGCAATCGTAGAAATGCAAATGACCCCCAAGGACAGCATTCATAAAAAAAACAAACGGCTCCAAAGAGAGCGTTTGGTTTGGAGTGGTGATTCTGCACGTTTTCCATTCCACACGGGATGGATTTTTGGTAACATCTCCCGCTCAGTCGGCCCGTCCCGGTCCTACAAGTGCTTGGATTTGTCCCGGTTGTCCGTGTACTTCTGGTAAACCACTCCCAGCGTGGTGAGGAAGTTCCCCATGAAGAGCACCAGGTAGGAGCAGCCACACATCACCACCTACAGCACAGGTGAGACCACGTCAGGTGGAAAAACTCAAAGAGTAACTTCACACTTCACTGTGGAGCCCCTCAAGGGTCATGGTGTGTGTGTGTGTGTGTGTGTGTGTGTGTGTGTGTCTGTGTTACTCCCAAATTGCATTTTCGCGTTACTTTTGCGCTCTCACAACAAACTTTGCACACAACACTTGTGCATCACCTTGCAATACTTTCGCTTTCCCTCACAATGTAGTTTGTTTGCTTTAATACTTATTTTGCCTTCTTGCAGTACCTTTGCAGGCCCTCCTGTAATCTATTTTGAGTTCCCTCACAATAAATTTTGTATTATCTTGTAATAAATTTTGAGTTCCCTCACAATACATTTTGTATTCTCTTGTAATAAATTTTGAGTTCCCTCACAATAAATTTTGTATTTTCTTGCAATCTATTTTGAGTTCCCTCACAATAAATTTTGTATTCTCTTGCAATCTATTTTGAGTTCCCTCACAATACATTTTGTATTCTCTTCTAATAAATTTTGAGTTCCCTCACAATACATTTTGTATTCTCTTGTAATAAATTTTGAGTTCCCTCACAATAAATTTTGTATTCTCTTGTAATAAATTTTGAGTTCCCTCACAATAAATTTTGTATTCTCTTGTAATAAATTTTGAGTTCCCTCACAATAAATTTTGTATTCTCTTGCAATCTATTTTGAGTTCACTCACAGCAGTTTTGCATTCTGTCGCAAAGTATTCTGCATTCCCTCCGAACGCGCGACAAACGCTCTCTCACAATAAATTTTGTTACTTCACAAAACTTTTCTACATCCATTCCCTTCCTTCTGAGCCACATGTCTATTTTTTTGCGCTCCCTCGTGATATTTTATGTTCTCTCACAATAAAGTTTGCCTTTCCTCACAACACCTCTCCTGATCTGAGGATGGGCCTGTTTCCTTTCCCGGCCCACGTCACCCGGAGCCCGGAGAGCGGCGGCTCAAAGTCACATTCGATCAGCTGATCCACACGGGGGCGCCGTGCCGCTGATCTGGGAGCAGCAAACAGACACGCGGCTCAGAGGGAACAGAAGAAGAAGCTGAGCCGGTCCAATATTTCCTCTCTCTCTCTTTTCTCTTCCTTGTTTCCTCCGTCAGCGTTTCCTGTGGTTTTCTTGAGCTCGGTTGTGATTTCTGACCTGAGACCAGCTGGTTAGTGAATTAGCCGGACGCCTGACACCCTGCCCTGACCCGGTCCCCTCAAACTCAGTACAGTCGTCCCTCGTTAATCGCGGGAGTTACGTTCTAAAAATAACCCGCAATAGGCGAAATCCGCGAAGTAGCTTTATTTTTTACAATGATTCTAGATGTTTTAAGGCTGTAAAACCCCTCACTACACACTTTATACACTTTTCTCAGACAGGCATTAACATTTTCTCACTTTTCTCTCTTGTTTAAACTCTCAAAGTTCAAACCTTCATAGAAAAAGAAGTCCAGTAAAAAAAAAAAAAAAAACATGCAAAATTGCACTAAAAAAAATCTGTGAAACTGCGAGGCCGCGAAAGGTGAACCGCGTTATAGCGAGGGACAGCTGTACATGTCACTGTAGCATTAAAATGATGTTGGAGCTGTTGTTTTCAGGCAAAAATGTTCCATAATGTTGCTTTAACAATAATAATGCTTAGTAATGTTCAAACCTGCCACTCTTTACATTCCGGGAGCTGAGCCATTCTGAAGAGCGTCATGCCGTTGTAAAGCTGCCAGAACTGTGAAACAGAGAAATCACCGTCAGCATCAGGTCAGACTGGAGGACAGGAACCTTCCAGTACACAGTTCTGGACACCAGGGGCTGCAATCAAGCATTTGGGATCTGAGCAGGGAAACTCTACTCCACATCACATGACCTTGGGCTCTATTTTCGCAGACCAGGCGAGGCGGAGGCGCAGCGCAGCTGCGCTGCGCCAACTGGGAGTGGCCAAGTGGATTTTGCTATTTTGGCACGCCGTGCGCCTTGGCGCAACTACTGCGCCGTTCCTCCTACCGGCGCAAGGGAGGAGAGAAGGCGTGGAGTGGGTTTGACACAGCCGATTCACTTTAAACCAATCAAATGAGCCCCTGTCCTCGCCTTTAAAATGCGCTGCGCGAAGGCGTAATGAACGTTCACACAATTGACATGGAGAAAGAGAGCAGCCGCGACACCTCTAAGGACAAAGAGACCAGTCTTGGCTGCTGGAATGTCGCTGGAGCTACCTGCCATCCATCTGTCCACCCATCCATCTGTCCACCCATCCATCCATCCATGCATCTATCCTTAAATTCGTCTTCCTGAGTCCCCTGTCTTTCCATTACCTACCTGCCTCGCATCTCTCTTTTTTCCAGCTCTGTCACCGTCTGTTAAAGTTATTGATTTTTACAAGCAAATATAAATTTAACTGTGAAGCCCCCATTTTTAATGAATGTTTTTACATCAAAGGATAATCCTCGCAGTATTCATATAAATACATGTTTGTTTTGCAACTTTTGACTCCCGTCACTTACTGATGCAACGACATACTAGAGATTAAAACAAAATCCGGTTCATGAAAGCTATTACATTTGCTGTTCTAAACGCCCAGAGTCTGGCAAGGAACCGATGCATTTTACATTTTCGATATGTGTGGAATCAGGGTTTCCGTTAGAAAAAATTGGCACCGGACAACGTGACCGGCAGGTTTTCAATTTACCGGACAAATGTTTGAAATTCCGGTCAAATATTATCTGAATTTATTGAGCTTAAAATTATATGCAGGCTATATAAGAATGATATCAAGGCATGTCAATTTATAGCGTAATATTTTTATTGAAAAGTAGGCTATATCAAATAAAATGAGTGCTGTCAATTGACTCAAGTGCGTAACGTCTAAAATAAATAAATAACTAACTAAATAAATAAATAAATAAATATTGCACAAGCCTGTGCTCTTTTAACATGAACATTGCATACAATTGCAAACAAATGCAACTACAATTTGCAAACAAAAAAACTGGCTCATACCATTTTAATAACGCTGCGTGCTGCCAACTTGAAATCAAATAGATGCAATAAAAACTGAATTCAGCAGCTGAATTAAAATCCAAAGTCTCAAGTGTCTCTCCGCAACTTGCAGTGCGCATCAGTCTTGTGACCTTGTTCTCCCCCAGGCGACTCTTTTTTTTAAATAAATAAATAAAATTACGTGAAAATTGACTGTTTTAATAAAATTCAAATTGTGCTTAGAGGGAATATTTTCACCGGGCATTTAAAAATTACCGGACTTTGGCTGATTTTAGGCTACCAGTCATAGTCCGATTACCGGATAACGGAAACCCAGTGTGGAATATTTATATATATGGAAGAAGAACTGTGTAGTTAACAGGAGCAGCGCCAGACACCATGACTGGAAAAAAGACATCACCATACTGGACACATTGTTTGACTGACAGGTGATCAGGTTGGGTTTCCATGACGCTGCCAAACGGTGCCAATCTCCTTTGATCTGACATCAGTTGTGACGGGACAGTCGATATGGAGATACATTTATGTGCTGATTGAGATTATAGCATTGAATTGTGTTTTTGGTGTTTATTTACTGCATTGTTAATGTGCCTGACAATCTGTGAGGTTGTGGTGACGTGTGCGCACTGCCCGCCTGCCAGCCAAAATTCCACTGCGCCGGCCACGCTGCGCCTTGCGCCGAAAGTAGACGTGGTTTCAGGAGGCGAGCTTTTGGCGCACCTCGGCGAAGCCTTTTGGCACGAAAATGTCACTGCGCCAAGCTGATTCTGTCGGCACCTCCCCCTGCTGCGCCGCCACTCCCATCTCGGCGAACCTCGGTCTGGGAAAATAAGAAACGGTGCGCCCCACGGGTTGCGCTGGTCGAAAATAGCTTTGCGCGGGGTGCGCCTCACTGCGCCACCCTGCGCTGCGCCGGGAAAATAGAGCCCCTTATGAAAGCCAGTTGGATCTCGCACCGTGTCATATTTAGCCCTGAATGAAAGCAGCAGGCAAAACATGGAACACAGCTTTCCCAAAAAGCACAAGACGTGAACTGAAAACAGCGAGGAGGGGAACTGAAGTGCGGCTGCGTGCATGTTGGAGCGGTTTTTGTGGCGAGCCCATAAACGCTGTGACAGGTGTGAATTTAAACACTGCAAAAAGTCAACATCTTACCAAGATTTATTTGTCTTATTTCAAGTCAAAAATGTCTTATTTCTAGTCAAAATATCTCATTACACTTAAAATAAGACATGATCACCTCAGAAGTAACTTGTTTTTAGACAATTTTCACTTGTTTCAAGTGAAAATTCACTTGAAATAAGTGAAAATTAGCTTGAAACAAATTTTTAGCTTGAAACAAATTTTTTGAAACAAATTTTTACTTGTTCACTTGTAGTGAACAAGTAAAAATTTGCTTGTTCCATTGGCAAAATTTGTTTCTTGTTTCAAGCAAATTTTCACTTGTTTCATGTCTTATTTCTAGTCAAAATATCTCATTACACTTAAAATAAGACATGATCACCTCAGAAGTAAATTGTTTTTAGACAATTTTCACTTGTTTCAAGTGAAAATTCACTTGAAACAAGTGAAAATTAGCTTCTTTCATTGGCAAAATTTGCCAGTGGAAAAAGTGAAAATTCACTTGAAATAAGTGAAAATTAGCTAGAAACAAGAAACAAATATTGCCAATGAAACAAGTGAATTTTCACTTGTTTCAAGCAAATTTTCGCTTGAAACAAGAGACAAATGTCTAAAAGCAAGGTGATCATGTCTTATTTTAAGTGTAATGAGATATTTTGACTAGGAATAAGACATTTTTGACTTGAAATAAGACAAATAATCTTGGTAAGATTTTGAGTTTTTGCAGTGTAATATTCATGAAATCATTACTCGTATTAGAGCTAAGCCACTACTGATCAGCCAACGCTCAGAGATATTTATTAAGTGTCTCATTCGATGTGATGATGAAGAGTTACTCACGTGGCCGAAGAACAGGAAAGGCAGGAGGAAGGTCAGGCCTCTCCACATCCACGACTGGAAGCCCTCTGAGAGAGGACGAGAGACATGAGTTCAGTTTGGTTGGTTTTATTTTGCCAGCTCTGTTCAGGTGCTGTTAGCTCAGGAGCAACACGCTCCACACTGCAGACATACAATATGGATGAGGGATGACGTGGCAAGTAGGAGATAACACCACGAAAAATTCATTTATCATGTTCAAAATGATCACTGTCTCCACTTGTTTTTGACATTTTGTCCAAACTGAGGTTGCAACTTGTTTGTTTGTCCTGTCTTCTTATATTATTTTCCATTTCATTGTCTGTATTTTATTTTATTGTATTGTATTTGTTTGTATTTATTTGTATTTGTATTGTATTCGTATTGTTTCTTATTCTACTGTATTGTGCTTTACTGGGTTGTACTTTTTTTATTTTTATTTTTTTTGTAAGTGATGTGTGTGGGACCCCCTCGAAAACAGGTTGTGACAACTCACGGGGTTTATCCTGTGAATAAACTCTCATCATGGCGGTGTGTTTCATCATGGCGGTGTGTGTTATAATCACTGACAACAGCACCCACCCACCCACTCTCACCGAGCACCACGGCAGCTGTTTGCTTTCAACTAAAATACTACTAATAATAATAAAAAATCATTGTAGTTTACAAAGGGCACCTGATAAATATTGATGGAGCATTTCTTGAAAAAGACTCTCAGAGTACACTGCAAAAAGTCAAAATCTTACCAAGATTATTTCTTATTTCAAGTCAAAAATGTCTTATTTCTAGTCAAAATATCTCATTACACTTAAAATAAGACATGATCACCTCAGAAATTACTTGTCTTTAGACAATTTTCACTTGTTTCAAGTGAAAATTAGCTTGAAACAAGTAAAGAAATTTTGCCAATGGAACAAGCAAATTTTTACTTGTTCACTTGTGTCACAAGTAAAAATTTGCTTGTTCCATTGGCAAAATTTGTTTCTTGTTTCAAGCTAATTTTCACTCGTTTCAAGTAAATTTTCACTTGAAACAAGTGAAAATTGTCTAAAGACAAGTAATTTCTGAGCTGATCATGTCTTATTTTAAGTGTAATGAGATATTTTCATATCCTGTGTCATGATTTTATGTGTTAAGATTTTATATTTGAGTGTTATATTCCTATGTACTGCATCTTTGATTTTATATTTCTTATTTTTATACCTCTGTACACTGCTTCTTTTTCCTATATCTCTTTGTAAAGTGTCTTTGAGTTCTCTGAAAAGCGCTATATAAATAAAATGTATTATTATTATTATTATTATTATATTTTGACTAGAAATAAGACATTTTTACTTGAAATAAGACAAATAATCTTGGTAAGATTTGGACTTTTTGCAGTGTATTACTGTTATTGTGACATGACAAACAAACACAGTCATGTACTAATCGCTGTGTTCTAGCTAGGAAACGGCCTGGCGGTGCTTTAAATGCTTTTCTAAAAAAAAAAATAAAAAATTGAAAAGAGCCAAAGGGACCAGTGTAGGACTACTTGATGAAAATGAGCGTGTTGTTTAAACAGCGTTTGCTCAGGAGCATGCTGGCATCGCTGAGGATTTGTACAGTAACGCAGTCGTCCTAAGAAACATTTCCACGTCCTTGTCCACTCAGGGCTCCTATAAAAATGAAGTTTTTGATAAAGTGTCAAAGCTCTCACCGACTGTCAGGTCCATGTTGTGTCTCTCTCCCAGAGCCCGGAGCCGGTACAGACAGCCGCTCTGGTAGTAATACTGCAGGAACTGGACGAAGCCTACTTTGACCGACGAACAGAGGACAGAGAGAGCAGAGCATTACTGTGTAGTGTGTGTGTGTGTGTGTGTGTCGTGCTGTGCTGCTCTCCGGCGGCTCAACCCTCAGCTCGGCTGCACTTTGGCCACAAAATCACATCATCTGAAGTGATTTTGAATCTTTGGCCTGTTTACCGCAGTTTACTCACATTTTACCTTGAAAATCGTTTTGCAAATCACGTGGGCACATTCAAGATTTCACAACATATAAAACAAATTTTAAAATCCTCAAATCCCCACCCTATTGTGTTGTGATTCTGTGGCAAACAAAATCATTGCCCTTCATAAATGATGGGACTAATAATTTGCTGTGTTAAGATTTTATTTGACCCAACAGTGCTGCTGCCTTCAGGGAACCTCATGTGGAGGACTTTATTCCACTGATGGAAAACTGGAGTGAAGAAAGTGTGAAGGCTCTGAAAGTTTTCATATTGTAGTGGAATGAAGGGAAACCAGCGGCCTGATAAATGCTGGTGGTCTTACATGACTCTGTGCTTTGGGAGAATATTAGCAGAAACGTATACGTCATGTCGATATTACGTGCAGAATCGCTGGCACGTCGACCTGAGGGCAAACACCATGAGGCGAGGCCAGCCCCCCTCACACTGCAAAAACTCAAAATCTTACCAAGATTATTTGTCTTATTTCAAGTCAAAAATGTCTTATTCCTAGTCAAAATATCTCATTACACTTAAAATAAGACATGATCACCTCAGAAGTAACTTGTTTTTAGATAATTGTCTCTTGTTTCAAGTGAAAATTTGCTTGTTTCATTGGCAAAATTTGTTTCTTGTTTCTAGCTAATTTTCACTTGTTTCAAGTGAATTTTCACTTTTTCCAACTGGCAAATTTTGTCAATGAAACAAGCAAATTTTGTCTAAAAACAAGTTACTAAGATTTTGAGTTTTTGCAGTGTGAGCAGGTGTGCAGGTGTGCAGGTGAGCAGGTGAGCAGGTGTGCAGGTGAGCACTGTGTGTTTGGAAACTGATACTCGCCACAGTCTTTTCTTTCACTCCTTGATGCCGTCCTCATGCTCTATTTCCTGCTGAACGCTCCAGCTCATCGCGCTGTTTAACTCCATTTATATTCACTTAGTGAGCGCTGATGGTTCAGTAGAACCAGGTGAACTCTCTCCTCTCAAAACAACGCAGGATCCAAACTATCACCTTAACCCCTAGAGGGCAGCGCAGCAGCACGTGCGTGTGTGTGTGTGTGTGTGTGTGTGTGTGTGTGTGTGTGTGTGGTTGCTGACTGAAGCTCTTACTTTGGTACAGACAGTAAGTGAGGAACTGGCTCCTGAACATCTGGTACAGAGTCCCTTCAGGCCTGCAGACAAGACGGACATTTAAATTAAAATGAAGCTCCTGCTTTGGACAGAGGTAACACTTATTTATGTTTTCAGGACAATCGATGTGAGTGCAGCGCTTTGCATGTGCACTCGTGATTCCTTTCCTTTCCATTTACAAATATTAGTGACCACTTCCTGAAGACGAACAGAAAATACTATAAAATATTATTTCACTGTCCAGAAAGTGTGAAAAACTGCCTTTGGTTCATTCACACAGTGATGAAGAAATGAAAATGAACAAAACTGGTAAACATAAAGATACAAAAAATAAATAAATACAAAGCAAGACCAAGAAGTGGTCACACATTAGAGAGGGAACAACACTGAGAGGAAATATTCACCATGGGAATCTGATCAAACAAGGGCTTATCAATAACTGCTCACTGGACATGGAGAGGAAACATAAGGGAGGCAGGGAGAAATTAAGCTGATGATGATGATGATGATGATGATGATGATGATGATCCAATCCCACTTCACCTCCAACCACTTTGCCCTAATCCCTCCAGATTGTGCAGAGACACTGCACACTCAAAATCAAGGGTTAAAAAAATCTCCCAGTGGTCTTTAGGAATCATCCACAAGATACAGAAATCTTTTTTTTTTTTTTTTTTTGATTAATAAAGATTTAAAGTTAACTGTCCCTCCTGGAGGATCAGCACACTGCAAAAACTCAAAATCTTACCAAGATTATTTGTCTTATTTCAAGTCAAAAATGTCTTATTTCTAGTCAAAATATCTCATTACACTTAAAATAAGACATGATCACCTCAGAAGTCACTTGTTTTTAGACAATTGTCTCTTGTTTCAAGTGAAAATTTGCTTGTTTCATTGGCAAAATTTGTCTCTTGTTTAAAGCTAATTTTCACTTATTTCAAGTGAATTTTCACTTTTTCCACTGGCAAATTTTGCCAATGAAACAAGCAAATTTTCACTTGTTTCAAGCGAATTTTCACTTGAAACAAGTGAAAATTGTGTAAAAACAATTTACTTCTGAGGTGATCATGTCTTATTTTAAGTGTAATGAGATATTTTGACTAGAAATAAGACATTTTTGACTTGAAATAAGACAAATAATCTTGGTAAGATTTTGACTTTTTGCAGTGCACCGTCACCCTGAACGGGACCGGTGAACGTGTGGGTGGTGTTCGAGGGATTAAGGGGGGCCAGAAACACCAGGGCCAGTTTCTGGTTCCAGTCCAGCCCCGGACCCGTCCATGACCTGGTCCCACAGCGTCCTCCTCCTGTGTTTCCACCCCCGAGCAGGTCCACAGGGTGCGGCTCATGCAGTGTGAATGAATGTAAAAGACACTCTGAAGCCACTCACCAGGTGAGCATGACCCCCGACAGGAAGGTGGACACGTAGTGATGGAAGACCCACCAGCCTTTGATCCTGAAACATGAAGAGCATCAGTGACGAGGGCCTGGAGCACGAGGGCTCAAACTTTAAGAGGCTCATTTAGTCAAAACGCAGCCTGTGACCTGCAGGCCGACAGGGGCGTCTTACTGAGGGTCTTCATGTGTTTAAAACTATGAAATGTAATAAAGCACAATCAAAAACTAAGAGCTTTCCCAGCTCCACGCACATTAAACTGTTAGCACATGTGAGAAAACATCAATAAGCACAAATAAACAGGATCAAGATGAGTTTCTCTCAGACACACTGGACTGCAACAAACAGGACGTTTTTCTTTTTCGCCCACATCCCCTCCCCCCCCCCCTCTTGGGACACAGGCGCTCCGATGAGCCAAGACGCTTGAGCAATTTCAGCCACGAGCAGCTTGAACAAGACGCAGCTGCCACAGCTCACGACACTGTGAGAGGTTTGGGACGGGACGGGACGGGGTGGGGCGGGGCGGGACGGGGCGGGACAGGGCGGGACGGGGCAGGACGGGACGGGGCGGGACGGGACGGGGCGGGACGGGACGGGGCGGGACAGGGCGGGGCGGGGCGGGACAGGGCGGGACGGGACGGGGCGGGACGGGGCGGGACAGGGCGGGGCGGGACGGGGCGGGACGGGACGGGGCGGGACAGGGCGGGGCGGGACGGGGCGGGACGGGACGGGGCGGGACAGGGCGGGACGGGACGGGGCGGGACGGGGCGGGACAGGGCGGGGCGGGGCGGGGCGGGGCGGGACGGGGCGGGACGTGACGGGGCGGGACGGGGCAGTTACTGGGAACAATGACACCCGAGAGGCCGACACACAGACAGACGAGCTACATTAACATCTTAACTGCCAACGTTTTCCACTTTGGATCCACAGTGGTGGAAAAAAGTTAAGACACCCTTAAAATTTGACACAATCTCAAATATTATCATGAAATATTTGTGGAAAAATCAAAAGGTGTGGCTGCATTAGACAGATACACTATATTACCAAAAGTATTCGCTCACCCATTCAAATGATCAGAATCAGGTGTCCTAATCACTTGGCCTGGCCACAGGTGTATAAAATCAAGCACTCAGGCATGCAGACTGTGAAACAAGACATTTGTGAAAGAATGGGCCGCTCTCAGGAGCTCAGTGAATTCCAGCGTGGAACTGTCATAGGATGCCACCTGTGCAACAAATCCAGTCGTGAAATTTCCTCGCTCCTAAATATTCCACAGTCAACTGTCAGCTCTATTATAACAAAATGGAAGCGTTTGGGAACAACAGCAACTCAGCCACGAAGTGGTAGGCCACGTAAAGTGACGGAGAGGGGTCAGCGGATGCTGAAGCTCATAGTGCAAAGAGGTCGCCGACTTTCTGCACAGTCAATTGCTACAGAGCTACAAACTTCATGTGACCTTCAGATTAGCCCAAGTACAGTACGCAGAGAGCTTCATGGAATGGGTTTCCATGGCCGAGCAGCTGCAGCCAAGCCACACATCACCAAGTGCAATGCAAAGCGTCGGATGCAATGGTGTAAAGCACGCCGCCACTGGCCTCTAGAGCAGTGGAGACGCGTTCTCTGGAGTGATGAATCACGCTTTTCCATCTGGCAATCTGATGGACGAGTCTGGGTTTGGAGGTTGCCAGGAGAACGGTACATTTCAGACTGCATTGTGCCGACTGTGAAATTTGGTGGAGGAGGAATTATGGTGTGGGGTTGTTTTTCAGGAGCTGGGCTTGGCCCCTTAGTTCCAGTGAAAGGAACTTTGAATGCTTCAGGATACCAAAACATTTTGGACAATTCCATGCTCCCAACCTTGTGGGAACAGTTTGGAGCGGGCCCCTTCCTCTTCCAACATGACTGTGCACCAGTGCACAAAGCAAGGTCCATAAAGACATGGATGACAGAGTCTGGTGTGGATGAACTTGACTGGCCTGCACAGAGTCCTGACCTGAACCCGATAGAACACCTTTGGGATGAATTAGAGCGGAGACTGAGAGCCAGGCCTTCTCGACCAACATCAGTGTGTGACCTCACCAATGCGCTTTTGGAAGAATGGTCAAAAATTCCTATAAACACTCTCCTCAACCTTGTGGACAGTCTTCCCAGAAGAGTTGAAGCTGTAATAGCTGCAAAAGATGGACCGACATCATATTGAACTCTATGGGTTAGGAATGGGATGGCACTTCAGTTCATAGTATGAGTAAAGGCAGGTGAGCGAATACTTTTGGTAATATAGTGTACAAACAAATAAAAATGATATTCATTCATTCATTCATCTTCTAAACCGCTTATCCTCACTAGGGTCGCGGGGGGGTGCTGGAGCCAATCCCAGCGCTCACAGGGCGAAGGCAGTGAAACACCCTGGACAGGTCGCCATCACAGGGCAGACAAATGATATTTTTTTGTTTATTGTTTCCAAGAAAAACTACCCAAACTAAATAGTTGACAGTGTAATCTTTCTCTTCAGGCGTGTTTCCTGCATTAGGTTCCTTGTTTTAGCCATTTTTGTGTCTGAAGAACTTTCAGATGTGCTGCTTTATATAGACACCAAGCTCGGCAACAAAACCTGTGTCTTTTAATAAAAAGAACCACCTTCATCACTGGAACCAAAATGAGCCAATACTCCAAATGTCTTCTGTATTTTTATGGAACCAATCAATTTGAAGTGTTTAATGGCTTTTTTAGGGTTTATTTAGTATTTTGGCTGTGACTGGACTAAAAGAAATTGCACTTGAAGACCTAAGAGTGATTTGTTAATGCAAGATTTCACAAATGCATGGGGGGTCCCAAAACTTTTTTCCACCACTGTATTATTTAGTTCAAATCCAACATTTAAATGCAACAATCTTCACTTTAATTACTGCATGCAAACATGTACATTAGCTGGGGCTGGCCATATTAAAATGATAATGAAAGATCCGTTTGACATTTCAGTTTCAAAAATGTGACCCCCTTGACAGCTCATATTCAGACGTTCATTAAAATTGGAGAATTCATATTTTTCGTTTATGTGTAAAACGTTTAAAAGGACAACTCCAGTCTAACGTGGAGCTGCAGCCTCTGAAAATCAAAGTGGCCCAGGCCTCTCCAGCTGTCTGAAATAACCGGGAGAGAGAACGAGAAATCTGAAAACTGGCTTTTATATTTACGTTTGAAAGCAGGAGTAAATTTCAGAATGAACACGGGCCCAGAAAGGCAAAGTAAACGCGACATGGTGGAAAACGGAAACAGCCTCTTCTGTCCTGACTTCACGCTGTCTGCAGTTTCTGTGACAGACTTTTCAGTTTCATGCCGACACAAATCCTGCTTGTAAAGCACACGATCAGCTGGAACTGAACACAGGAAGCCGGCAGGCCCAACCGCACTCGTCTACACTTTGCTGACCACTGACATCTGAGCAGCTTCTTCACTTTCAGCAGAAAATGAGAAAACATCGGTGAAACGGAGAAGCTGTTCCAGACCGTGAGCCGTTGCTGATGAGGATGCTCTCCCGGATGGTGAGCGTGCAGTAATACCACACCAGCAGGAAGTTGAAGAGGGCGTCCAGCGCTCTGACGAACAAAACCAGAACAGACGGTGAGCAAACAGCACAGGCAGCAGATCTGCATTCAAACACGTCGTTATGACAGTTCAGGAAACTAAAGATGAGGAAACTGTCAGCTGAGGGTAAAGCAGATACATCCAACATTACAGACTGATAATATCTAAAAATGCCACAAGAGCCGATTTTTCCCTCTACTGAATGACATCAAATAATTTCAAAGTTCTTGTGAGCCACAATTAAAGAGGTTTTACCTGTAGCTGAACAAAAAGCGACAGGTGAAGGAGAACAGGAAGAGGATGACGGTGAGGACTAATTTAAATTTCTCGTATTCGTCCTTGTAGGCGAATCTGTCGGGCAGAGAGAAGAGAGTGAGCGGCGTGAGGGCGGAGACGGGACGATGTGACGGCGCTGACGGGGCGGGGCAGGGAGGGGCGGGGCGGCGTACTTGGCCTGCTTGTTGAGGAGCGTGACGTTGACGTTTCCTAAAACCAGAGTGAGGTACAACCTGAGCGGAGAGAGGAGAGGCAGCCGGTCAGACAGGAAGTCATTTCTTCATCAGTTCGTTTCATAATCTGAGAGTGAGAATGCAGCTAAAAGAGGAAATGCAGCGCACTCGCTGCCTTTTGTTGGTGCATTAATAAACTGAACAGCCTGAAGCTGCCACACTGCAAAACCTCAACATCTTACCAAGATTATTTGTCTTATTTCAAGTCAAAATATCTCATTACACTTAAAATAAGACATGATCACCTCAGAAGTAACTTGTTTTTAGACAATTGTCTCTTGTTTCAAGTGAAAATCTGCTTGTTTCATTGGCAAAATTTGTTTCTTGTTTCAAGCTAATTTTTACTTGAAACAAGTGAAAATTGTCTAAAACCAAGTTTCTTCTGAGGTGATCATGTCTTATTTTAAGTGTAATGAGATATTTTGACTAGAAATAAGACATTTTTGACTTGAGATAAGACAAATAATCTTGGTAAGATGTTGACTTTTTGCAGTGCAGTGTTTGCTGTGATGCTGGGAAAAAAACATTCTAACTGAGCAAAATGAAAGCATGATGGATGGTAAAGCAGCAGACCCGTTCTTCTTGGGCAGGAAGGCCTCCATCTCAGAGAAAACATCTGGCCTGTCCTTGATCAGGTCCTGGATTTCCTCGATGGCGCTCACGTCCTCTGGACTCAGCTTTCCTGTCTGGTGCTTTTCTTTGCATCTGAAAAAAAAACAAAAAAAAAACAGGATATGACAGAAATCACCTGGTACACATGCAGGCACCCAGCTGACACACACACACATACACACACCGATCAGAACACACACTCTGCCGGCTGCAGCCCGGCTCTGTTCAGGCCAGAGGGGGAACCACAGGTAAAGCTGCTCGTCGCTCACAGAGCCTCGACGTGCACACGAGAATCAGATTACTGAGAGTCGCCGGGGTCTTGCAGGAGGCCGGGGCCCACAGGGGCCACAAAGAGCCGCCTACTAAAGCCCTGAACACACACACCTGTCCAGGAAACGGCTTCAGGACAGGACAGGACAGAATAAAGAGCTTTTAGCAGCCACTTTTTGCTCGTCCCTCCAGGGCCAGTTGTGTTTCCACGGTCACTCCTGGTCCCCGCCGGCCCCTCGGTGGGGCTGCCGGGCCCCTTCCCAGCTGCTGAGGGCCCACCGGACACCCAGGGGGCCCCTCAGGGCCGACCCGGCTCTGAGGCGCAGCAGCTGAGGAGTCCAGGTGTCAGGTAGTGAGCAGAGCCCTCCTGTCCTTGTTTGACCAGGACTGCCACCCACAGCCCGCTAAGCCCCGCCCACGGCCAGCTAAGCCCTGCCCACAGCCAGCTAAGCCCCGCCCGCCTGCCTTAGCTCCGCCTCAGAGCCGGGTCAGCCCTGTCTGGCCCCCAGCAGCTGGACAGCGGCCCCTGCAGAGCCCGAGGAGAGCGCGGAGCCCCGGCCGGCCTCGGAGGCTCCAGCGCCCCCGTGTGGCACAACAGTGGAAAGACGGCTACTGAAAATGTGCTTTCAAAGTGTTTCTGATGATGAAGCGAGGTCCATCGGCGTGTGTGTGTGTGTGTGTGTGTGTGTGTGTGTGTGTGTGTGTGTGACACCTCGGGCCTGAACACGCGGCACGCAGCACGCGTCCCGCCGCAGCGCCCACGGCCCGGTACGTACTCTTCCAGCGAGGCGGCGAGCTCCCTCAGCTTCTTCCTCTGGCGAGCGATGGAGGAGGAGCAGCTGTTCTGCAGCCTGGTCACCTCGTCCAGCTTCTGCCTGTACAGGCGGTGAGTGTCCTGCAGGGGGAGCCAGCAGACACACAGGAAACCTGAACACACCTCACTCTCAGGTACAACAGGTTTTAATAAAGACTCTGAAAAATGAGAAAAACAGATGGAGGCTCCTCCTCCTCCTCCTCCTCCTCTTCCTCCTGCTGCTGTTTTCTTTGTGATTTGCTCAGTGGGTCGACACCTGTTGCTCACCTGTCTGTCTCTCTGTGTTGTTCACCTGTCTGTCTCTCTCTGTGCTGCTCACCTGTTGCTCACCTGTCTGTCTCTCTCTGTGCTGCTCACCTGTTGCTCACCTGTCTGTCTCTCTCTGTGTTGCTCACCTGTCTGTCTCTCTGTGCTGCTCTCCTGTTGCTCACCTGTCTGTCTCTCTCTCTGTGCTGCTCACCTGTCTGTCTCTCTGTGCTGCTCTCCTGTTGCTCACCTGTCTGTCTCTCTCTCTGTGCTGCTCACCTGTCTGTCTCTCTCTGTGCTGCTCACCTGTTGCTCACCTGTCTGTCTCTCTGTGCTGCTCACCTGTTGCTCACCTGTCTGTCTCTCTCTCTGTGTTGCTCACCTGTCTGTCTCTCTCTGTGCTGCTCACCTGTCTGTCTCTCTCTGAGCTGCTCACCTGTTGCTCACCTGTCTGTCTCTCTCTGTGCTGCTCACCTGTTGCTCACCTGTCTGTCTCTCTGTGCTGCTCACCTGTTGCTCACCTGTCTGTCTCTCTCTGTGCTGCTTACCTGTTGCTCACCTGTCTGTCTCTCTCTGTGCTGCTCACCTGTCTGTCTCTCTCTGTGCTGCTCACCTGTCTGTCTCTCTGTGCTGCTCACCTGTTGCTCACCTGTCTGTCTCTCTCTCTGTGCTGCTCATCTGTCTGTCTCTCTCTCTGTGCTGCTCACCTGTCTGTCTCTCTGTGCTGCTGACCTGCTGCTCACCTGTCTGTCTCTCTCTGTGCTGCTCACCTGTTGCTCACCTGTCTGTCTCTCTCTGTGCCGCTCACCTGTCTGTCTCTCTCTGTGCTGCTCACCTGTCTGTCTCTCTCTCTGTGCTGCTCACCTGTCTGTCTCTCTCTGTGCTGCTCACCTGTTGCTCACCTGTCTGTCTCTCTCTGTGCCGCTCACCTGTCTGTCTCTCTCTGTGCTGCTCACCTGTTGCTCACCTGTCTGTCTCTCTCTGTGCTGCTCACCTGTTGCTCACCTGTCTGTCTGTCTCTCTGTGCCGCTCACCTGTCTGTCTCTCTCTGTGCTGCTCACCTGTCTGTCTCTCTCTCTGTACTGCTCACCTGTCTGTCTCTCTCTGTGCTGCTGACGTGTTGCTCACCTGTCTGTCTCTCTCTGTGCCGCTCACCTGTCTGTCTCTCTCTGTGCCGCTCACCTGTCTGTCTCTCTCTGTGCCGCTCACCTGTCTGTCTCTCTCTGTGTTGCTCACCTGTCTGTCTCTCTCTGTGCCGCTCACCTGTCTGTCTCTCTGTGCTGCTCACCTGTCTGTCTCTCTCTGTGCTGCTCACCTGTCTGTCTCTCTCTGTGCCGCTCACCTGTCTGTCTCTCTGTGCCGCTCACCTGTCTGTCTCTCTCTGTGTTGCTCACCTGTCTGTCTCTCTCTGTGCCGCTCACCTGTCTGTCTGTCTCTCTGTGCTGCTCACCTGTCTGTCTCTCTCTCTGTGCCGCTCACCTGTCTGTCTCTCTGTGCTGCTCACCTGTCTGTCTCTCTCTCTGTGCCGCTCACCTGTCTGTCTCTCTGTGTGCTGCTCACCTGTCTGTCTCTCTCTGTGCTGCTCACCTGTCTGTCTCTCTGTGCTGCTCACCTGTCTGTCTCTCTCTCTGTGCCGCTCACCTGTCTGTCTCTCTGTGCTGCTCACCTGTCTGTCTCTCTCTCTGTGCCGCTCACCTGTCTGTCTCTCTGTGCTGCTCACCTGTCTGTCTCTCTCTCTGTGCTGCTCACCTGTCTGTCTCTCTCTGTGTTGCTCACCTGTCTGTCTCTCTCTCTGTGCTGCTCACCTGTCTGTCTGTCTCTCTGTGCCGCTCACCTGTCTGTCTCTCTCTGTGTCGCTCACCTGTCTGTCTCTCTCTGTGCCGCTGACAGGTTTCTCAGTTCAGCTGATGTTTTTTCTTCTTGCTGCTGTGAATGAACCTGAACTTCAACCTGATCATTTTGATATCAATTTGGCAACAAGCGCAGTCAGCACAGTTTGGTATTGTTCATTAGTTTTTGTTTTTAGGTTTAGCTTCCAGCAGTACTGAACACACACACACACACACACACACACACACACACACACTGAGCAGCAGCACTGCAGTTGAGTTTAGGCAGAACACAGTGTGGAGCTAGTTTAGTTCTAGTTGAGTTTTAGTTTAGTTTTAGTTTTAGTTGAGTTTTAGTTGAGTTTTAGTTTAGTTTTAGTTTTAGTTTAGTTTTAGTTTAGTTTTAGTTGAGTTTTAGTTTAGTTTTAGTTTTAGTTGAGTTTTAGTTGAGTTTTAGTTTAGTTTTAGTTTTAGTTTAGTTTTAGTTTTAGTTGAGTTTTAGTTGAGTTTTAGTTTTAGTTTAGTTTTAGTTGAGTTTTAGTTGAGTTTTAGTTTTAGTTTAGTTTTAGTTGAGTTTTAGTTTAGTTTTAGTTTTAGTTGAGTTTTAGTTGAGTTTTAGTTTTAGTTTTAGTTTAGTTTTAGTTTAGTTGAGTTTTAGTTGAGTTTTAGTTTTAGTTTAGTTTTAGTTGAGTTTTAGTTTTAGTTTAGTTTTAGTTGAGTTTTAGTTGAGTTTTAGTTTTAGTTCAGTTTTAGTTGAGTTTTAGTTGAGTTTTAGTTTTAGTTTAGTTTTAGTTTAGTTTTAGTTTTAGTTTTAGTTGAGTTTTAGTTTAGTTTTAGTTGAGTTTTAGTTTAGTTTAATTTTAGTTTAGTTTTAGTTGAGTTTTAGTTTAGTTTTAGTTTTAGTTGAGTTTTAGTTGAGTTTTAGTTGAGTTTTAGTTTTAGTTGAGTTTTAGTTGAGTTTTAGTTTAGTTTTAGTTTTAGTTGAGTTTTAGTTGAGTTTTAGTTTTAGTTGAGTTTTAGTTGAGTTTTAGTTTAGTTTTAGTTTTAGTTGAGTTTTAGTTTAGTTTTAGTTTTAGTTTTAGTTGAGTTTTAGTTTAGTTTTAGTTGAGTTTTAGTTTAGTTTAATTTTAGTTTAGTTTTAGTTGAGTTTTAGTTTAGTTTTAGTTGAGTTTAGCTGAGCGGGGTTAACGCTGCGGGGCCGGTGTGCTGAAGCGAGCAAACAACAGAAAAACAGACAGAGTTTGAAGAAGCGGCAGAATAAAGTGACATTTGCTGACTCAGCAAATCCTGTTAGAATGGGAAGAGCGTGGCGCGACCGCTGACTCAGCAATAACACAGGCGGCTCCGGCTCACTGTGTGTGTGTGTCTGTGTGTGCGTGTGTGTGTGTGTGTGTGTGTGTGTGTGTGTGTGTGTGTGTGTGTGTGTGTCTGTGTCCTGTCTCTGGACCCCGGGTCGCTCCGGAGGGCGGCGGGGCGGCCACCGCGCCGCCCTTCCGCCCTTCCGCCCCGCCTGCTACAGACAGACAGACAGACAGGCAGACAGACAGACAGACAGACAGGCAGGGAGACAGGCAGACGGACAGACAGACAGACAGCCCGCTGCTCACCTGGATCTGCTGGTAGTCTTTCTCCAGGTCATCCCACTCCTGTAGGCACTCCGGTAAACCCGTCGGACTGAACAACATCGGGCTGGTTCCGGCGGCGGATCCGAGCAGAGCAGCGGGCGAAGCGGCGCTCCCGTCCGGCGGCCAGCGGCGTCAAGCTGCCGCAGACACAGCCGCTCTTCCGGCCGCACACCTCAGAATAAAAGCATTAACGGCCGGCGTGTCATTTCTTTGAGGAAAGCAGCACTTAACTGTAAATTAAATAAAATGCATTTGAGTTCGGTATGGAGCGCCGAAAGGATCATTAATCATCTTTTTCCCCTCCGTTCAGTAACTTAATAAAACCACTGAACGGCGGTGATGAATGATGTCAAACACCAAATTCTTTAGAAATATTCTGAGAAGTCCGAAATGTACGAGAAAAAAACTGGGACGTTTTCTGAGATTAAAGAGGAACATTTTCGAGAAAATATAACTCACAAAGTGATGAGACAGACACAAAAAAAATCTTGATAGTATTATAAACCCGCGGCCCGGGGGCTGAGTGTGCCACCTGACACACCGCCTGCAAATTCAAAGTGAAGGAGATTAGGCTACAGTTAAATTAAGTTAAATTAAATTACAGTTTGGTTGAGTTTTGTATCAGTATCCTAATTATTATTAGATATTTCTAATACTTTTTAATCATTACTTGTAATATCTATTCCATTTTCATTATATATATATATATATGTAATACTTTTTTTATTGCTCTTCAAATTTTACTCTGGTGGCTGAAGGTGTTTTTATTTTTCTTGTTTTATGGTTAAGTCAATGCAACGTATTTTCGTTCTGCACTGTATCCATGTCCGAATGACAATAAAAATGATGAATAAAATTGAATCTTGAATCTTGATTCCACTGGTTGTCATACCCTTAGGACATTTTTACGCTTTTATTTTGAAGTCAAATCGCGGCACTTCCGGTGTGACTCTGGCTCTCTGACGCTGCTTGACGCAAACTTGTTGACTCGGCGACGCACGACGTGCTGCTTTACAGCTGTCCTCGCCAATCCCGTCGGCGCTCCTGGGGTTTTCGGCAGGCCGTCTTAGCCAATCAGAAGCTGCGCACAGCCGCGTGCCGTGCAGCTGATGTTACGTAACAGATCAGCGCGGGCCAGGGGCGTGTCCAGCCACTTCCGGTTCAGTCAGAGCCACGAGCCCCGACTGGGACCCCCGGTGGGTTTGTTTTGATTATGGAGCCATCCGGGTGTCAAATCCACTCAGTGTCACTTCATCAGCTCCACCTGCACAGTCTAATCTAATCTAATCTAATCTAATCTAATCTAATCTAATCCAGCTGTGGTGCCATACAGTTTCCTCTCCTGCTGCCTGTGATGCTCAGCTTGTCTTGTTGTCACGGTAACAGAGGTGTTCATTCACTTCTGTGTTTGGCATTGAGCTCATAGTTAGTGCTGCACTTTACTGACAGCTGTTTCCACTATTCTGTCCCCCTCACTGTATATAAACAGGGAGGACAAAAAACTAGAAACTCCTCTCAGTATAATGCAGTCCAGTAGCAGACCTCTGCAAACTACAACCTCAGTAACAAACACAGAATTAAAGTGACACATTCTGTACAATGTCAACACAAACTGAACATTATACACTCTGTTAAAAGGTAGAGTTTATGGCAGAGCAGCAAATAGGGATGTTCTTCAGATTGTGTCATAAAAAAAAAAGGCAAAAAAGTGATCAATTATTAATGCTCAAGTATTTTTTGTGAAATTGCTAATCAGCTTTCTCCCAGCAAATTCACTTAATTTCTTTCAAAAACATGGAAGGAGGGAGCTGCACAGTGCATTTCTTTGTTTACTTCATGTGTACTCACATTGTGCACACTGAAATAAAAAGACGCCGAGGAAAAGGGGAAGACGGAAGTGGTTTGCATCCATTTTGGCTTTACTGTGGCTCCGTTTAATTTGGACCAGGAGGGGGCGGTGGCGTGTCCTGACACATTTAACCTACCGTTAAAAACACACGAAGAAGAAGGCAGTCTCGTTTTGTGTTTCCTAGGACAGCGACGGAATTCCTAATTGACTTTCATTCATTCTCTACAGCCTGTCCCTCATGTTAACCTCAGCCAAATTATGCCTAACCCTAACGTTGACCCCCACATTAACCTTTACATGACCTTTACATGACCCCGAGCCTGACCAACCAGCCGTTATGACCAAACAAAACGTGTACAATACCGTCGCCGTACTGGGAAACGCAAATCAGGCTCTCGGTTACTACGCAACGAAAAGCCTCTTCCGGCACGCTCAACGTGTGTTTGTTGTCTTAATACGGATTTAACTTAGCATTTAGCTAGCTTAGCGTTTTTTAATATACCGAGTTATAACTTTAACCCTAACCCGGGCTGCTAGTTAGTTAATGCTAACAGCTAACGCTAACCCGGGCTGCTGGTTAGTTAATGCTAACAGCTAACGCTAACCCGGGCTGCTGGTTAGTTAATGCTAACAGCTAACGCTAACCCGGGCTGCTAGCGGCTCCTCGGCGCAGGCCATGGCGGACGGCTGGAACACGGACACGGGCGAGGCGGTGTATCGGACCCGGGATGCGATTAAAAACCTGAAGATAAAGTGAGTAGAAACGGAAAAGAGAAAAGTGTTTGCTGGAAGTGGAACCACATCAGAATGCATCCGCATCTGCTCATTGTTTAGTCCAGTAATTTTTTTTTTTTTTTTTTTTTTTGAAAATTCTTTTTATTGAAATTTCCAGGCACTTAAGTCAAACCACAAAAGACATATCAACAACATACAGCACATATAATACAATATACAGAAAGCAAAATATAACCAATAAATAACTGAATAACTAATAAAATAAAATAAAACAATACAATAAATTACACACAAAAAACACACATACAAGAAAAAGAAAACAGAAAAGTAGATAAAAATAAATAATATATATATATATATATATATAGATATAGATATAGATATAGATATAGATATATATATATACATACATACATACACATATGTAAAATCTTTCAGCAAAAATCATCACACATCACCATCATTACCTGTGCAAAACCAGGAATAAATAAATTGTAAGGGGCTTGAGTAATATGGAGTGCAATCCCTAACATTTAAAGAGTGGAACGATCAAAATATGACCGATATATGTCCCAGTATTCGTAAAATAGCTCAGGCTTCCCACGTGCACTAAATTTTAGCTTCTCTAGATTAAGACAGCCCAGCAAATCTCTAATCCAGTGCCTATAGGAAGGTAGAGAAGTGAGCTTCCAGTTCTGTAAAATAATCCGTCTGGCTAAAAGAGTGGCATAAGCCACTGTATCTGATTGGGCACGGGAAAGGGGGGAACCGACAGGTAAAATTCCAAACAGAGTCCAGTAATTTTTAGCCAAAATTGGGGTCAACCTAGGACAAATTGCAAGAGAAGCAAACTCAACTGATTTTGTATCCTCAGTTTGTCCTGAGTGGAAAAAAAGTCCCAAGGAATCTCATTGGTGGAAAGTTTTGAAAATCACCTATTTATGACCACATATTACCAAAAAACACTGTTTTTAACACACAGGGGAAAGGGGTTCAACATTTTACTTTCAGATATCACTATAAAAATTCACAAGTTGATTACACACACAAAGACAAGAAAAAAAGTCAATTACAAGTTCTTTGAATTATTCTGTTTACACATGCATATCACACATTATCTATTACACTATATATATATTAACCTTTTAATTCACTGGTTAAATGTCTGTTCTGGCATTTATTCCTCATATTCCTCATTAGTGCATATCAGATCAGATAATGTGTGATATGCATGTGTAAACAGAATAATTCAAAGAACTTGTAATTGACTTTTTTTCTTGTCTTTGTGTGTGTAATCATCTTGTGAATTTTTATAGTGATATCTGAAAGTCAAATGTTGACCCCCTTTCCCCTGTGTGTTAAAAACAGTGTTTTTTGGTAATATGTGGTCATAAATAGGTGATTTTCAAAACTTTCCACCAATGGGATTTCCTGGGACTTTTTCCCCCTCACTCAGGACAAACTGAGGATACAGAATCAGTTGAGTTTGCTTCTCTTGCAATTTGTCCGAGGTTTTTTCATAAAATAACTGGACTAGTTACAGAAACCCGGGTTCTTACGGTTTATGACATCAGTATTCTTCAAATATGTGTTTTTAGTTTTAAGATATATTCATGTGGGCGGAATATTCCCGAGCATGTCAGGACGCACTTTAAAACACATTCACGGATCCGTTCATACTGCACCCAGTGGCCTCCAACCCAGAACCGCTGCTCCACCTGTCGGTCATCCTGCTACAGCTCTCACCTGCAGAGACCCGTGTGACCTGTGTGCCAGGCAGGGCCAAGAGGCTGCAGGTTCTCATTCCAACCAAACACTACATTAGGGTTTGGATACCCGACCCAGGCCTGTCAGGATCCCGTGGGACCTGGCGTGTTGGGCGGGGCTCGGACAAAAAAAAAAAATTGAAGTAATGTTCATGTCAGCATTATTTCAGTGAAAAATGATGGGCCTGCTGTCTGATCAGACTTGTTTTATAGTGGGTCGATCAGTTACTCTGCTCCTGCATCGGGTCGGGTTCTGAACGTGCGGTCCGATCCGCATCTTCATTTGTTTGGATCCACAAATCCATCAGAGCAAAGAAGGGAATATAGAAAAGCTAGAAGGAAAAACCTTACAGTCCACCTGCATATGAGGGAGCTGGTATTACATCTTAACCAGGTCATCAAAGATGCCAGTGTCTAATTCACACTTTCTTTTTCTCATGTCTAGATTATTGTAATTCCCCCTGTGTGTGCCTCAGTCAAGCCACTTTATATCATTTACAGTTGGTTGAGATTATTAACTAGAACGAGCCGTAGGTCCCACATCACTCCTGTTGTTGCTTCCCTCCATCGGCTCCTCATACAACTCAGGGTCAACTCTAAAATTCTACTGATTACATATAAAGCTCCTCATGACCTTGTCACCAGTTGTATCCCTGACCTCCTCGTTCCTCACTTCTCGACCACTGCACTCATCAAATCTCGTCCCTGGTTCAAAATACAAAACAAAAGGTGACCACGCCGCCTCAGCTCCAGCCCCCACCCTGCGGGACAAACCTCCACAGCCAAGTCGCCTTGCCGACTCCCTGGACGGTTTCAAGCGGCTTCTTAAGACTCTTTTTTTTTTTTTTTTTTTTTTTTTTTTGCAGGCCTTTCCACAGATCTCAGCTGAAGATCTCTGGAGTGTCTTAGTGTGTACATGTCCTCTCTGCCTGTGCCTCCATGTGTATATATGAGTGTGTATGCGTTGGCTTGTATCTGTCTGCATGTGTGAGGCACTTTATAACTGTGTGTTTTAGAAGTGCTCTGTAAGTAAATCTTGACTCACTGGCTGTGTTTGGTCAGGGTGCGTGTGGAGAAGGTCACGTCCACGGCGGCTCTGTCGCAGCACCTCCAGCAGCAGGTTCTGTCCCAGCAAGACAGGGGAGACGTCGAACTGGCCACCTTCATCTCACAAGGCCCAGCAGGTATTCCCAGGCGCATCGCAGGAAACTGCACTGGACCTAACTTGACTTAAAACATGAAACTGTGTGACACTAGTAATGTTCTCACTGGAGTTACTATAGTTCAGGGGTCACCAACTCGGTCCTCAAGGGCACCCTGTCCTGCAGGTTTTGGTTCCAGCTCTGCTCTTGCACACCTGACTCAATTAAGGCCCATGCATCTTCCTTCATGCCCTGTTCAGGTAGATCTGCCTCAACCAATCAGCATGAAGCCCTTAAATGGATCAGGTGTGAAAGAGCAGAGCTGAAACCAAAACCTGCAGGACAGGGGGCCCTTGAGGACTGAGTTGGTGACCCCTGCTATAGTTCAATATTTTGCATTAGTTTTTATTTTTATTTCATTTTTATAATTTTTTTTTCTCAATTCAGTTAAGCTTCAGTTAGTCTCCAGCGTGGATTTGTTTTTTTCAGTTTAGTTTTTATTGTTTAAATGTGTTAAGTTTTAGTTTATTTTGTATTAGTTCCAGTATTAGGTTTGTTATTATTATTATTATTATTATTATTATATGGGAGATCTTTGTCAGGGTCTAGATTTAAGAAGTTCAGGATAGGTCCTCTAATCCAAACCCATCACTTTGTGAAGGCAGTTGACTCTTCATGCTTGTTGTGCTGACAAATTTATTTATTTATTTATATAAAAAAGTGTGGTTAGTTTAGTTTGTACTTTAGTTGAAGTTAACTGTAATAACCTTGGCTCTCACCAGATGACACAGAAGAGGAGCAGGTGGTGGGCTGGCAGGAGAAACTCTTCAGTCAGGTAGAGCTTCTTCTGCTTTTATGGAAAAACTCTCAACTCTCACATTAACTCAGAACAGGATCAGGAGTCTGGGTGATACAGACAAAATTAAATATCACAGTATTTTTGACTGAATATCTTGATACTGTGACAAGATGCTAGAGAGACACTTTGAGATTTTTGGTAAAGAATCACCAGTAATGTGGATATGATGACCAAGCAGGTAGAGGCAAATAATCCACAGCTACAGCAGGGGGCGCTCCGGCAGCTCACCTGGTAGTGCGTGTACCACTTATCAAGGCTGTGTCGTGGGTTTGAGTCCCAGGTCCTTTGCTGCTGGTCATCCGCTCTCTTCAATTCAAAATAAAACACAGGCTTCAGAAAATCGCTTCCCTTCACTCTAATGCACATTAAAAACCAGGAAGAGA